>NW_008751836.1:1046571-1052541 GCF_000715545.1 Opisthorchis viverrini
TAAGCTGACCAATGAACAGGAGGGAGCCAAAGTTGTCTCATCTCGCTTCTCGGCTGAAACAAGGTAACAGTGTTGCCCCTACCAAATTGAGCAGTGCCAGCTACAGTTTTTAATGTCATAGAAAATTAAGCTGACCAATGAACACTACGGAGCCAAAGTTGTCTCATCTCGCTTCTCGGCTGAAACAAGGTAACAGTGTTGCCCCTACCAAATTGAGCAGTGCCAGCTCCCTACAGTTTTTAAAATACCTCTACTGGGGAGATTTCGACCTCTTGAACACAGCAGGATCAACTGGTTCACTCAGTTAAACAGGTGGTGAAGAACCAGCGTTCAGTTTGGGGCACTGCTGACGATGTTGACTGTGATGCTGAAAATGGTGATGAGGATGATGATGACGGTGGCAGTGATGATGATGATCATAATAGTGAGAGATATGGTTAATCAGGCCTAGCTAAGAGTGAGACCAATAATGGTGGTGGCTGTTGTTCCTACTGCAACCGGCCCACTCGCCAGTAGCCAACTCGATTACATGAACTAAGCTACAAACGATTTCGTTCAACACCACGTCCACCATTGATTGACAGCACTTATTGGTGAATGCACGGACGCTATCGTCTGCTGTTGGCAGCGCACGTGTTTCGCTATCACACACTTGGTTCCGCAAATAATCGCCACGGAATTACTTGAAATGCATGTACGTACACCTGCCGTAAGAGTTACAGCCCAAACTCATACACTGCCTCCTGGCAGAAAAAATCCTTCCGCCACTACAGCTTCAGAGTAAGTGACCGTAAAATGAGGACCTAAATGGCGATCCTAAGTTGTGTTCGACAAGGTAGATTCTCGAAAACATTCGACAGTTGAATACCCCAGCTAGAATGAATCGATATAAAGTAAAACGGATTGTAAGCTAATGTTCTGGATGAAAAATGTGGAAAGTGACTGTATTCTTTTGTTATAAAGCGAATAGGCCGCTGAAAAGAGGGGAAGCTGTATATTACTCTGATCCGAGCGATGAGCCCCGCAGCAGAAACATCTGAGTAAATTCGAACACTAGACTGGGGAGACGGTCGACTGCAGTTTAGTTGAAACATTCATGTTACTCAGGCGTGAACATCTGCGTATTCAAACGTGATAATTCGGGCGCATCCATCGCACGCCGATAAAGCGGTGTAACACTCTAGCCTCGCATTTCAGGCGTTCGGAGGTCAAAGTCCTGCACAGCAATGCTTCTGAGTTCTGATAAGATTAAAACTCTAGTCCAGTGTTTTCCCTTTAGTGCTAGTCGCGCCAGGACAGGAGGGGTATTGTTCAAACGACAGTCATGTGGACGAAAATTGCAGCAGCTTTTTACTCTTAGGCCTGCGCTTTATGAAACAATGGGTATTCGTGATGACTTATCTAATATATTATGTCTTCAAATTAGGGAAGACCAGTGAAGTGAAGATAAGGTATATGGTCTGCAATGAACTGACGGTAGTCAACTCAAACGACTGACCGGTTCAATACATTGGGACCATCTGAAAAGTGTGGACTGGATCGGTCTAAAGAACTGTCCAGTGTGTCTTGTGGTCGGGTTTGGCAATAAATCCGTGTGGACGCGTCAAATCCACTTGTTGGTAAAGTGAGTGAATCTTTCAAGAAAGGGTGTGCCTTGATTTTTACCAGAAAATCTGTATAATATCCAATGAAATCGTGTTCGTTGGTTGTTAGCTGCTTTAACACCTTGGGAATTTCTAGAAAAGCTCGTCTAGGTCTTCCGCAACGCCTGACCCTTATGTTCAAATTATTGTCATTCCTCAAATTCCCGGACGTTTGAGTTGTTACTTCAATGTCATACATTTTAATTTAGCATCCCTAAGGTTGTTTACAGGTAACAGTTGAATTTATCTCAATATGGTAATCTGATAAGGCGATGGGCCGCCCTCACAATATAACTCAGGTATTGTAAGCGTGGTATTTTTAACGGTTGTCTCAACGTCCAACTGAAACTACATGAGGGGGACAGGCTGCTCTGGGAACATATAACTCACCTTGGCTTCAGGATACGTTTCCATGATTTGTCGGTAGGCACTGCTTCCCGGCTGATCTGTTGATGTTCGATACCCGTGGAAAATGCGTTTGAACAGTTCCGGTGGGATTTTTTCATTTGGATTTTCCATGATTGAGTTGAAAATTTTTATCCAAATGGGAATGTGTTCAGGGTGGGCATAGATGACTTCAACCATATGATAGCAGGGCTTGCCGTAGAGTATCTGCAGTGCTGTCTTTGAGTGGAAAATTTTTATACAAATGGGAATGTGTTCAGGGTGAGCATAGATTATTTCAATCATATGGTAGCAGGGCTTGCCGTAGAGTATCTGCAGTGCTGTCTTCAGAGTCATTGTCCCGGTTCGCGCAAAACCAGCGCCGATGACCAACAAGCCCTCTGCGGAAGGCGCTTCTCCAGTCGATTCCTGAGAACTGAATTTGTATATGGGAGCATTAGGAAACGACTGTCAAAGACTGTCGTAGATGTGAGCTAAACTCCTCAGTTTGCTGACTGTTCAATGGCTATTTCTGCGAGTCCACCTTTCGAATCTCGGGCGGGACACGATGACCAACAAACAAACATCCGTCCCGGGGTATTTTACTGAGATGTAAGACAGCAAATTTTCAGATGAGCTCCATGATAATCTGCCGTCCTTCCGCACGGACCCATAGGAAGAAGTGCATTCGTTCAGGATGATACGATTCCCATTCGTTAACTGGAATAGGTCTTCAGTTCAGACACGCATTGTGGGTCGATCAAAATTAATTCGTTCAGTTGTAACATCCTTCCGATGCCTAGTTGCCATACCACCCGAAGGAAGTGCGAGGGTTGGGTGCTAGCTAGGTTGCCCAACCCTAAACAAGGAAGTCGAAAGACAGAGGTTGTGTTCGAACCACGGACATTCTGGTCAGGAAATTCGCACTCTAACCATTGAGCCATCTCGCCCTAAATATTAATTAGCCTCAGGTATTTTCGGACAGCCCTAACCGTAAAATAACGTTATAACGTGTGCTTGAGTGCTAATCTCCATCGGATTACCCATTTATTCTTTAAGAATGTTCAATTTACAATCGACTGTTTTCAGCAAATCCGACGGCTAAATCAGATCCATTAGGCTGTCATGACGAGTAGATCACAGGACGTTTGGCTATTGAAATCTTGCCTTACTGAGGGATAGTAACCATCAAATTACTAAATCCCTTTCACAGATCCCATTTGATAGCGAAGCAAATGAACTAGACTGACGGGAAATTTCTAAACATTGGTGCATGCAGTCTTCCAAGAACAGCTCTTTTGTTGCACTTATAATGTCACTTCGCTGACACAATTCAGGCGGTGACCGTTGGCCCATTTGATGGATGAAAGCTTGAACAAGCCAGATTTTCTTGACGTACCTTCTCTACCTCTCAACCGCAGCAGATAACGTCCTTTGGGGTTGCGTGTTCCTCTGCTTGCTGGCAGGTAAAAGCATACAGACCCATACTCCCCTTTTAAAAGTACATCATCTCTTTTCTCTCAACAACCCTAGAAAGCCCGATCCGTAAATCCAGCACTGGTAAAGTATCGGATTTGTTCACGAAGTAAAACTTTCATGCCAGATATTGACCCAAGGGAACCCTCAGTCAGTTTTGACACTACAACGGAACTGATTCTCATCTACAAAATTTACAACTCTGCAGCTGACTTGCTGTATGATAGGTTAAAACTATCTTTTTTGACACAGATTATACGTAAATGGTGGGGGATACCCAGCGTGTGCGTCCAAATCAGTTAGGAAGCCCAGTAGTACAGGAGCCGTGGAAAGCCCAGTCATACAAATGAACCAATGTCCAGGGTGTGGACTCCCCTAGGTTCATAAAAGGTTGTCAGGTATAAAACAAATCGTGCAGCTTTCAACGGCCGATGCCAAGATATCACCTGGAGTGTACGGCCGGCCAGGCAGTGACCAGACAAGAAGGTACATTATATATAAGTTAAACATATACAATCGGGGAAGAAAGCAATACTTGTTGGTTTCTAGGGGCGAGGTGGCCAAAGTGGTTAGAGCGCGAATTTACTGACCAGAAAGTCCGTGGTTCAGACCCACATCTATCTCTCGACTTCCTCTGTTTAGGCTTGGGCAACCTGGCAGTATCCCAGCCCTCGTGTCTCCTTCGTGTGGCATGGCAGCTAGGCACTGAAAGGGTGCTACAGCTGAACTAGTAACTAATTTTCATAGGCGCATGTATACAGTTGATAAGAGACCAGTTCATCCTCACTGGATAACCGGTTGATCGCTGTCACACAGGATAGTTTGTGGGTTGAAATTGAACCTGATCAACGCATCGTTTCGAGTCAAACGCAGATTCGGCGTTATCACGCTCACTAGATTCCCTGTTTTGCGTTTACGGTGACCAGGAGATTAGGGCCCTGACGGTCTCTGTTGCGATCTACACCACACTTAGCCGCTTACACAGATCTGCAAGTGCGAAGAAGTCAATCGAACAACCCTCATTACACGTTCATACAATTACCCATCACATGAATTCACTTACGGTAAACCTATCACCACGACCATACGATCCAAAGGGAGGAATCCAGATTGATGGTCACTCTTCCTTCGAGTGGGCTTACCCTCCTGAAAAGAAGCTTGTAGGTAGTGTCATCTGAAAGACCGGAGAACCTGTAGAAATCTAGGTCACTCGACCTCTCTGTGCTGGGCACCACTACTGTGGGCTGTCAGTTCCGAAATACGAGGGTATGATTCAACTCGGTGAAGAAGATGGGAAGAAAGTCTCAACAGTTGAACATTAGCTGACAAGGTTTATTCCTATGTCCATATCTTTTACTGCCGAATGCTCTTCATCGGGGCGAACCCACACTTTGCCATCCGATGTCTGTCCTCCGGACACCGAAATGGAGGCCTTTTTGTCGTGACTGATTGAGTCCTTACCAGAGGGGTCAAGGTTGATTGTCGATCCATGAGAACACCTTGGGAAAAATTCTGTTCGCGGTCTTAAATCAGCTTATCTGTCATACGCCTTCAGATTTACATAAGTGGAAGTTCTGTTCCTCAAATGCTCCATAAGAGTGCCGTAAATATAGCAACTGTTCTCCATGAACCAGTAACATGGTGCATTCCCATGCACATTCGGATAAATGATTGAGTGCTTTATACTACTAGGACCAGACAGCCTCCCAGCTACCAACGTCCAACATCCCAATGAGAGCCAGAAGAGTGTATGTCAAGCAGTTTGAAAAAAAACATGATATCTTGAAGCTTTAGATCTCGTTTCTACTCACCCCTTCGCTTCCATTACGTCTGCAAGTGTAGTTGTTTACAGGTGCACTGGAGACGGGTCCTCAGCAAACGCAAAGAGCAGTGCGATTTGGTGATTTTCGATTATTTATCGTGTTTTATAAGCACCATTAACGTGATCACCGTCCGAAACGTGACAAAATTATCACCGTATTCTATCAAAGGTAAACGAAGGATCATGTGGTACATAATCCACTTGTCGACCGCTACCAGTCATTTTTCACGTGACACCGTGCTGATGCTGTTGAGCGCTCAAGTTCGAAGAAAATATGCTCTAGTTCATCACGTTCCCCTCATCACCGTAATCCGCCACCTGTAAACGGAAGATCACATGGCACGTAGAACGGAAGATCATGTCGCATATATACGATTCCGAAAAATCATGTTCCGTATCACCAGGCCGTTATCAGGCTCCACTCATCATTCTAATCCGTCACCGGTAGGCGGAAGATCACGTGGTGCATAATCAATATACTGACATCCACCAGTCGTGCTTCACGTGCCCCTGTGCTGGTATTCTGTGGCGTTTTCTTTTGAAAAAGCGTGCTCCTTGTTCATCTCTTTTGAAATATAGAGCGGCAGATCTGTCGACGTTAGAAGCGAAAAGTTACCCAGATCAACAGAAACATCAAATTGGCGT
>NW_008751836.1:1056888-1059638 GCF_000715545.1 Opisthorchis viverrini
ACGGTAAACCTATCACCACGACCATACGATCCAAAGGGAGGAATCCAGATTGATGGTCACTCTTCCTTCGAGTGGGCTTACCCTCCTGAAAAGAAGCTTGTAGGTAGTGTCATCTGAAAGACCGGAGAACCTGTAGAAATCTAGGTCACTCGACCTCTCTGTGCTGGGCACCACTACTGTGGGCTGTCAGTTCCGAAATACGAGGGTATGATTCAACTCGGTGAAGAAGATGGGAAGAAAGTCTCAATAGTTGGACATTAGCTGAATACCCACTAACAAGGTTTATTCCTATGTCCATATCTTTTACTGCCGAATGCTCTTCATCGGGGCGAACCCACACTTTGCCATCCGATGTCTGTCCTCCGGACACCGAAATGGAGGCCTTTTTGTCGTGACTGATTGAGTCCTTACCAGAGGGGTCAAGGTTGATTGTCGATCCATGAGAACACCTTGGGAAAAATTCTGTTCGCGGTCTTAAATCAGCTTATCTGTCATACGCCTTCAGATTTACATAAGTGGAAGTTCTGTTCCTCAAATGCTCCATAAGAGTGCCGTAAATATAGCAACTGTTCTCCATGCCCTAGTAACCTGATTCATACCTATGCGCTTTCGAATAAATGGTTGAGTGCTTTATACTGCGAGGACCAGCCAGTCTCCCAGCTACCAACGTCCAACATCCCAATGAGAACCGGGAGGAGAGTGCATGTCAAGCAGTTTGAAAAAAAACATGATATCTTGAAGCTTTAGATCTCGTTTCTACTCACCCCTTCGCTTCCATTACGTCTGCAAGTGTAGTTGTTTACAGGTGCACTGGAGACGGGTCCTCAGCAAACGCAAAGAGCAGTGCGATTTGGTGATTTTCGATTATTTATCGTGTTTTATAAGCACCATTAACGTGATCACCGTCCGAAACGTGACAAAATTATCACCGTATTCTATCAAAGGTAAACGAAGGATCATGTGGTACATAATCCACTTGTCGACCGCTACCAGTCATTTTTCACGTGACACCGTGCTGATGCTGTTGAGCGCTCAAGTTCGAAGAAAATATGCTCTAGTTCATCACGTTCCCCTCATCACCGTAATCCGCCACCTGTAAACGGAAGATCACATGGCACGTAGAACGGAAGATCATGTCGCATATATACGATTCCGAAAAATCATGTTCCATATCACCAGGACGTCATCGGGCTCCACTCATCATTCTAATCCGTCACCGGTAGGCGGAAGATCACGTGGTGCATAATCAATATACTGACATCCACCAGTCGTGCTTCACGTGCCCCTGTGCTGGTATTCTGTGGCGTTTTCTTTTGAAAAAGCGTGCTCCTTGTTCATCTCTTTTGAAATATAGAGCGGCAGATCTGTCGACGTTAGAAGCGAAAAGTTACCCAGATCAACAGAAACATCAAATTGGCGTGCAGCTGAGAGTAGTTGTCGAATTCGGGTTCAATCAGAACATGAGGTTGGCCGAAACTTGGGTTCCGCGCCGACGTGATAAGTCCTAAAAAAGACAAAACCAACCGTGGACCGTCGGAGAGTTTTCAGCGCCTTTATGAGTAATTTCCATTAGGAAAACACAAATTTTGGTCCGTGTTCCATTGAATGTTAACAGCCTATCATCTCAATCTAGTTGCGATTTCTGTTACCACGAGTGAATTTCCATCCCTGCTATGTTCGCAACGCAAGGCAATGTGTCTCGTTCGGACCAACCATTAGTCAGGAACACACCACATTAAGGCAAAACAGATGAACGCAAATCAACGTTCAACCAACATCACATGGTCTGTGAAGGAAATACCGACCGCTTTTCGTGTCCTACATTTCACCCCTCAAAAGCCACAACAAGCTTGAGAACTCCGACCGATTTGGGGACCCTCCTGAAACACGGTGTCTCGTGTGTCCCCGTTCGCCCTGTGAATCAGGATGTTCTCCATTGACACCTCAAACTCGCAAAAACTTCTGCGTCGCTTGTTACAGGGTCATATCACTCTAACCACACGACAATCTACTTCGAATCAAAGAAAAGAATTACGAAATGGACATTTGTCAGGCTCTCTAATGTTTCACTGCACTACTGTGTGTGATGAATCTAATCAAGACTAACACATTCACAGTTTGCTTCCGACTAGAACCGCAAGATTGACGATGCCACCTCGATTGGTGATGAAAAGTACGCGATCCAACTGCCTAGCTCAGCAAACAGATCAACAACCAAACCGCAAGACTGTTTGTTTCTTTCCTACTGGAATAAGTACAAGGAATAAAATAATGTGTGAAATTTGGCTTAAATCAGCTGCTATCTAGACCGATGAATAGTCAGATTATTTTGTTTGAATGGTCGATGATCATGGAAGGGAACCCGATAATCACCAAGGTCTTGTCTTGGAGTCAAGAGATTGTAGCGCAGATGCAATCGGATCGCAGTCGGCCCAACAACCCAATCGCTTTTTCACTTATTCCGACTCGTCCGGTGGGCAACGGGATCGGGCATCCGGTCCTGCGGTTGGGGGTTTCAGGCTTTTATCCTCAGGTGATGTACCTGCAGTACATTCTCCTCAGGTGACAAATCTCAATCAGACGTGATACTTGGTCCTAATAAGGAACAATACCTATTATGGATGAGCTACCTTGGACCCAGGCACTTCTCCGTTAAGACATTCTTCGAAATCCGAACGCATGGATTGGTAATTACCGGGTACTTTGTGGGGACTGACGAATGCTCGAATAAAATATCCTGACTAATCACC
>NW_008751836.1:1060992-1069194 GCF_000715545.1 Opisthorchis viverrini
TGGGGACTGGACCACCTACGTTCTGGTACCGACGAATTTGCTGACACAAATGCTGTAGATATCGAAGAACCCCGGATCCACATTAAATAAAATGTTTCGTCCAGATGAGACACACTTGTGCAGAAGTTGTGAACAGAGAACAGGTACAGTGAAACAATGTGCCCTTCCACGGCACACCAAGGTAGCGGTACATATGAAACTCGGCGCACAGGTACACCAAGAATCCGCGATAAATCACCACAATTGGCAACAACCTCAATAGGAGTAACCCGGACACGCATTTTTCTCTAAGGAGATGGGTGAACAAGAAACACTTTGTGTTCCGGACGAACAAACCAAATTCGAACGCAGGTGTCAACACTGATGGGCGGTATATGTTAACAGCTCAACAACGTAGACAAAAGGTGCGACATTTGGTCAATATTTCAGTTACACACGAATACATCCTCACGGCATCGTTGTAACAACTTACATTGCTACAAAACGCTGGTATGAAACTGAAAATATACAAAGTCTGGAACAGCCGACACTTCGAGCGGTGGATGCGAACCCAACGTCAACCACTCTTTAACTACGTAAATAAATTTAGTAGTTTATAATCAATTGTTAATATTTCGATGTCAATGACTGATGCTTCGCAACTAAGCGTCAAAACGCAAGCAATTCTGAGGAACACTTTCTGCGTGATTTGACCATTCTTCATGAGTGTGACAAATTATACAGTTAATCACGAAACGACGAACTTGCAGAACAGTAACATGTATAGGTTGGTATGCCGCGAACGCCAACAGTTAGGTTGACCGTATGATGTAAATACGTGAAGCGACCAAAATAAAAAGGGACAGGCACCAAAAACTTGAAGAAAAAATATCAAATTACTTACCAAGATCTTGGATGCATCATGCATTTATAAGAGACGCATTTGTTTAGCCTATTTTTGCTTACGATTACGTTGTGGTCCTACTCATGAATATATTGATTGAGAATTTCATTTGTGAGCATTAGAAAATCCTAACAATAAGTCATAAAGACCTTGCTTTATTGAAGTTCCAAGCAACCTAACGATAAGCAGGGAGTCACGTAGTGATGCACAAGACCGATGCGTATGCTCAAGTTCCCTTCTTGACGTTCGGCATCATTGGTTCACTTGAAAGGCACCAACTCTGTAAGTTCACAGAATTGAGCAGTAAGCTTGTCAGTGTGAAGAGTCGAATAAGAAAGCATGTAAAAGTGCAGCGCCAAGTACCCTAAACGAGGATATCCGATAAAAGTGCACACTCTAAAATTGAAAAGTTTACAGTGATCGGAACTTTAGTATTTGATCAACCATGCACACATAAGGCAATGGAGGGAGGAGGAGACCAAGGATTATGATATGACTTAGTGGTCAACGGATTCGAGCCCGATCGCCAATTTTGTTGAAGCTCGTTTAGAACGCTCAATGAGGATAACTCCTTTTGGTGTGCTGAGGAGAAAAAGTAATTGGCGTATTCAACCGGTCTGACTCAGTCGCCGCAGTGCCCGACAGTATATGCAATTAATAAGATGGAAAGTATGCCAGATAATCCGGAGTATACTGAATACCTTTTTAGCTGATCTTTTGTGCAGTGAGAAGAGCATACTTGGAGACAGCCAGATATCTAGGGCCTTCTCGATATCCAGCTTCTTGACATCGCCTATCTATTTCACCGTGCTCGACAAACGGGTTTATCTCATCCCTTTCGAAGGACACAGGTCTCATCATTCAGAGGAAGGTGTCAGTCACAGTACCACTGTTTCACAGCGTCTATATAGACTTGAAGTGCACTGGTGTGCAAAGAGTTGTTGCGCAGTTGAGAGCGTCTTCGGAGGGTGTAGATCGGAAAGAGAAATGGTCCTGCGACGGAGGTGTGGGGAATTCCTATGGAGATTGCTGTATAATAAGAGTGGGTTGATCGGACTTTCACTCGGATCGTTTTACTCGAGTAGAGAGTCCGAATATTTGTAGAGTTTGTCGTGGAGTCCATTAGGCCTCAAGTGTGTGGAGCAGTGAAACGATTGGAACTCGATCGAATTCTAATGAGAAATCGAAAAACATGTCGCTCAATATGAATCCATCATCCTTGGCTTGTGTCAATAAACATGAGCATATTGGCCATCTATGAACGGTTTGAGGGAGTCCCTGTTGCACCTGGGACATCAAGTTGTTGATAGTGAGATGTTTTAAAGTGAACTCTTTCAGAACGCGTCTTACAATACTGCACATTATGCTGGTGGTGCTTATAGGCCTCTAGCTCGCGGGCGATACGCATCACAAGCACTTCCCTTCAGGCAGAAGAACGTTGAGCTTGTGTAGCGACTGACGAAACATCAGCCAGAGCGATTTGGACAAGATGAGCAATAATTCTCTTGAGACACGCGGAAATACTTCATGTGGCTCCCACGCGCTGGAGGTTTGTCTTGGGCGAAATTTCACGAACATTTTCTTCTACAAGGATAAACATAGCTAGAGGATATTTGTAGTCCCGCCGAGCAAAAGATGAATGTGATGAAGAAGGTGGAGCAGAACACAAGCACAGTGTTATATGTGGGCTTTGGGTACCACTATTGAGTCGCTCGTGGACTCTGTCTCTGGCCTTTAAGGAAAGGAATTTGATCTGTTTGGCGTTGTCGGATGAAATCCACTATTACAGGTTTTGTTCTTCCATGGTCCGCTTTCAGCTTGTAGATCTCCGAACCACTTAGCTTCAGCATTTTGAAGAGAAACACAAAATTCTCTCGTGTGGATCTTGTTTGCAGAAGACACAAAAACCTCCGGGACAGAGTTCGATTCTTTGGGATGAACATTGCATTAGCCTTCTGAATTTTCCGAACGATGGTCCCGTAATTCTCCCTGACTGGAGCTGGAAACAGTTAAAGCTGGTTAATGAAAATAAGCATTCCACCTAAATCCGCGCGGCAGTAGCTTCGAATGAACGTTTGAGGTTCAGAGTTTCTGGCAGCGTACAATGGTCAATTAGTACAGGAAAGCCTCAATTATCGATTGATTGACGAAGTATCTTTCAACTGTAGTAACCAGATACATTGAAGGTGGTAGTTGGCCATCGCGATATATCGTGAAACATCGACATGCCGAATTCAGTCTCTGTGTTGCAGAACCTGAGTCAGCGCCGACACAAAACAACTACCAGAGCTGATGTGCTAGAATTACATTTGGCAGGCCTTTAGAACATTAAATTCACATACCACCAAGAGAAGGGTAAGATGGTAACTGCCGGTGCGGCGAAGCGCATGACAAGGAACAGGATCACTTCGTTACATTTGGCAGGCCTTTAGAACATTAAAGTCACCCACCACCAAAAGAAGGGTAAGGTGGTTGCGGCGAAGCGCACGACAAGGAACAGGATCAGTTCATTAAGTTCGACCGAAAAACACCTCTATCTGTGGAACGAGTGCAACACTCAATCCTGCGGAATAATCAGCAAGAATCCTGATTTTCCTACTCGTCTTCCTGACCACAACAATGGGAGCTGTTCAGGAGTAGTTGACAGACAGGATAACACCTGAAGTCTGGAGACGATCGAGTTCAGCGCCCACAGATACAAGAGCTACGGCAGTGAAGCATCAGTGCCAACAGTGATGTTGCTGTCTTTAATGATGATGATGATGAGATACAAGAGCCGCATAAGGTACAGTGCGTTTTGGTCTGAAGACAAGTTTACTATTTAGCTTTAAATGAAGTGTGGCTTGAGCTTTGGAACAATGTCCAAGACCATCTTGAGAAATATTTAAAAATTTCGATTGGATTTTGAGTGTGAGTTGCTGAGAAATGCTTGTATGTGTGAGATGCACGCTGTCACAGAATGAAGAGGAACGCAGAAAAAATTAACTTATCTGTCCAATCAAGACCAACAAAATTCAGATCTGGAGAATCTGTGAGGTAACAAATGCCTGTAAATCGTACATTGTTGAAAGGCACATCACAAGTGAGTTCACTGGTAAGCGGTATTTTGTTGCCGGAAGCAGATTGTACACAATGGTAGGTAGCAGAAAATAATGGCTTCCCAATTGCATTCCAAGTGGAACGTGAAATCAGTGTGATGTCTGAGGCTGTGTCGATCTGAAGACGGACAGGATGATTATTCACAGAAAGTGATAAATTCTCTGCGGGATGCGGAATCCACTTTGAACGATACAAAGACAGAATTCGATCGACATCGCTTCCGTTATTGATGTAGGATCCGTTTCAGGTGCGCTCTTTCGGTGACCAATCGGCTTTGCTCTCTGTGGGAAACAAAATCCTTCCTTATGACCAATACGACGAAACGTCTGGCATTTGTGCTTTACTGAATGGGCAAAAGCGAACTTAATGCCAGTCACCACAAGACCAACATGGAGTAGAAGGTTTATTGTGTTGCTCGTGGGAGCTGCGCTGAAGTCTTATTCTGATTTTCGAAAACATGGTGCAATATGTCGTTTGAGCCAGGAGATGCTTGGCCAATCATTGTGCTGTCCCAGTTCAGTTGGATGAGGCGGTGACATTCAGCACTGAGCTCCTGTGGCGTTATCCTTGGGTTTTGTTCAGGCTGGTGCAACAATCTTGTCCGGATGTTTGAATGGTGAGGATTGGATGCCAGATATATTTATAGGGCATTTGAAGTGAATTTCGTCCAAATCACTGAGTTTGAAACGCTTGAATTCTCGATTGACGAGTGTTGTAAAACCGACAAAGTCATCATCCTTCATGACCAATTTAAAGCATTGGAATCGGATGTTGAACAAGGACGTGTGTTCGCAAAAGGATTTCGTAAGGGTCTGGACAGTGCTGTCGAAGCCGGGATCACTGGGCTGTTTAGGAGGTACGTAATTCGTGTAACGGTTATGTTCACGTGGGCCAAGTTTCCTAAGTAACCGCCGTACCTTTCAATGGTCATCTTGCTTGGCGGAATCAACTTTGAATACATCTTGGTAACTTTTGAACTAAGAGTCGTATATCCTATCTGCATCTGCGTCAAAAGTAAATTCGGTGATAGAATTAGCAACAGAGTCTGCAGATGAAACTGATGGTTGACATTTGCTGCCTCCTGGAGCCTGAACACTCAGATTTTTGGTCAGCGCTTCTATAGTTCCATAGCTTCTATAGGTTTCAGCTGCGTGTGCTCAATTTGCTTTTGCTGTTACAGTTGAGCGTGCTCAAACTGCTTTTGCTGGTGTTCCAAAATCATCTGAAGTTGATCAGCTGAAATTGACATCGTGGGAAAACACGTCATGAGTGTTGTCTGTGTGAGCTAGCTGGGTGATTTACGGGCTTGATGGAAAATATTCTATCACGTTGATAGTCTAGTTACTTGAGTGGGAAAAAAACTCAAGGAAGAAGACAAAGGACACTCGATGAAGATCGGCTATATTGCAGACGAACCACTGGAAGAAAGAGCGCTGTGGCCGAGTTGGTTACAACAGGAAAAATGGAATTTCGGAAAGATTACAAAGGGTAGAATTGTTCACTAGGACCTGACCGTCCTAAAGCTGTCGATGATGATGAGCCATTGAGAAGCTAATAGACCCGGAAGTCAAACGAAATAATCAGAACTGGCTCCTCGAACGCCTGATGGACGGTATGATGTTGGATATATAAATGGCCACTGGGAAAAAGTACTCTAAGTGCTACTCAAAGCCGGAACGCCTGTTTGGAGTAAAACCCAGCCAAACTCATTCAAACAATGGATCTCTGATAGGACCGTCTCTTTGTCGGAGACCCGAGGGTAGATGCCTCCTGGCCGCAATCACAACTCGACCGGACGCATCATCCGACGCCAGGCGAGACTGAGTATCCGTGCAGACCAAGAAGCCTGGTGAACCCGAAAGGCCGAATAAACGGAAGACGCAAAAATGCTGGAAACGTCCGCAAGCTGTTTCACTTTATTTGCTCAGTTGCTCAGTTCTCAGAAACCTCACGTCAGCAAGATTATCAGGGACCAAAATGGCGCTCTGATATCCGGCAAACAAGAATGTTTGGATCACTGGGCTCATTAATTCGAACAGCAATTCAGTTAGACACCTACTACCTCTGATCCAGAATCTTGGCCCTCAACAGAAAGGTGGAAATGGAACCGTCTTCAACTTCAGAAGTGTCAGAGTATACATATCTACTTAAGTGTCATCGTGCTGCCCATTTGAGTCTATCTGGGTGAAAAAGACCGGCCCAGACAACTTGGGTAAATCGATAGTAGTGTCCATTTTCAAAAGAGGTACTTGCAGTGAATGTAGTAACCAGAGGTGTTAGCTTAACTCCTGTTTTAACAAGGCTTCTGGTGTCACTGATTCTCTATCGTCTGACTTGGCACGCGAAACTTCGACTCGTGAGAATCAAGTGGGATTTTTATCAGATAGGGGCTACGTTGACCACATCTGCAAAATCCGTCAGGTGTCAGAGCAACACAACACGTACAAACGACCACAAAGTTGGCGTTCCTTGGATTCAAGAGTGCGTTCGATTCTGTCAGTTGGTCACTGCTAAACAGGGTGTGCCTCAGAAGTTCGTGAACATAATCCTTATATTCAAATATCTCTGGGTGTGAGAGTGTATGGTTAGCTCTCTAAAAGCTTCCCTACAGAAAGTGATATCCGACAAGGAAGTCCACCCTCCATTCTTATTCGTCGTTAATCAAATGATGTGGTGAACGCTGGTGAGAACCTTGTCGATCTGGAGTACGCAAACGACATCCCCCACATATTCGAGGACCAAGTCGAAGTATGACCTCAGTTGCATAGACTGACCTCCACCATAACATCTTTCGACATGTTGTTATACTTCAGACCGCACAGTCTCTGAATAAACCCCTTACAATTCAAGGGGAATCACTAGATGCCGTGAAGGATTTTACAAACCTCGGTAGTTATGTTGGCTCTGACTGAAATGCGTCTGATGAGGTCAGTGGAAGAGTCTCGAAGGCTCGAATCACGTTTGCCAATTTGCGTCACTTGTGGTGTCAAAAAGGCATATTGCTGGCTCTTAAGAGTCGCGTGCACCAAGCCACGAAAATGGCTGTGCCTTTGTATGGCTGCGAGATGTGCCCTCTGTGGACAGATGAGGTGAGGCGTCTTCAGGTTTTTTAGCATCCATGCCTCAGAACAAGGTTGGCTTTGTATGGCTTCAACGGATTATTAGCAACGTGATAAGAAAACGGGCATTTGGCTGTAGAGCAAGCAATTCAATGACGGAGAACATCCAGCACCGTCAACTGCGGCGGCTGGGTCATGTGCCGAAACATCGCCTGCCTGAGCGAGCGTTGTTCTCCGGGCCTTCTTCAGAATGTCGCAAACCACAAGATGGAAAAAGTATGACAAAGTATGAAGAGTGTGAAAGAGATTACAAAAAGTTTGGGTGTTGTACGCCTTCCAGGACAAGGTCCCCGTGAACCCGCCTGTGCTTAGCCGGAACGTTGAAAGCTCACTCACTCATTCACTCACTCACTCACTCACTCACTCATTCACTCACTCACTCACTCACTCACTCATTCACTCACTCACTCACTCACTCACTCATTCACTCACTCACTCACTCACTCACTCATTCACTCACTCACTCACTCACTCACTCATTCACTCACTCACTCACTCACTCACTCATTCACTCACTCACTCACTCACTCACTCATTCACTCACTCACTCACTCACTCACTCATTCACTCACTCACTCACTCACTCACTCATTCACTCACTCACTCACTCACTCACTCATTCACTCACTCACTCACTCACTCACTCACTCCTTTTCTATTATTTTCACTCCGGGGATTTAGATATATAATATTGACTTCATGGTTGGACAGCAGTCAAGCATCAATATCAACATTGATGCTGCTTTCTCTGATGACGATGATGATGACGTATCGATCGCCACAATTGCGTCCGAGTACTACCAAATTTCCAGAATGTTACCGTTGCATCCAGTCTAACTACGCGGCGTTGTACATGGTATTTGGAGTTTCATTCGTTCATTGTAGTCGTTCTACCTTAGGTGGTTGTTCTGGAATGAGGTACACTCATTATTTCAATTGGATTGGTCGGTTTTCACATAAACTAGAAACCAAACTCTCGTAGACCCGGTTCAACAAGTAGTCGATTAATCGAATATTCGGCTTCCAAGCCTAAAAAGGTAAAGGAGCTGACCCTAACTTGCGACGGCAGACAGTAACCATGTGGACGTGATCAATAAAAAA
>NW_008751836.1:1079919-1080576 GCF_000715545.1 Opisthorchis viverrini
TCTCTGTTCGCATTAAGTTGCATGCCAGCTTGAATCATTCGAAGATTTTTTAATCCTCTCGGTCGTTTATTTTTCCCACTACTAAGAGCAAATAATTTTCCCCGATATCATTGTATGACATCATCTGCATTAGTCGTTCTCTTGATCTATTTGCACCACTGCTGGGAATGCTCTGCTATAAATACACGAGTTTGAGAACTTCCTTTGTTTCATGGCTTTCACAGATTTCCACTAAATCTGCTGGACGTTCAGCTACTGTTTCTTTCGAAATCCTAATGCTTTTCCGGTATGAGCGCAAGAACTTACGTCAAATCGTACCGGGAACTGTTCTCTACTTGCAGTATGTAAGATGTGATCGGGATATTTCTTGACTTACTCTCAAAATCACTCATAAACTACGACGTTTATGACCTAAGATACACCCTTACCACTGTTTGATTCCTTCCCTGCACCAACGACCCCCCAGTCCAATTGTTGACTTATACGTTCTCTGCATTTGACTATTTTTTGTTCAACAATCTGCTCCTTGCTTTTGAACGCGATTACTGTTAACCTTCCTGTATATGCACAAATTGCTTGTGGTCCCTTTGAGTTATGCTGATCGACAGGCTGATGTCGAAAATGAGAGATCCTCATGGTCAGTGACCCCGAAGCATG
>NW_008751837.1:0-20086 GCF_000715545.1 Opisthorchis viverrini
TGTAGTCCAAGCTGACTGTTTGTTTTGGATGCGTTTCAACTGTCGAGGTGTGTACAAATTGTGAATTTCTCTTACCCTAATAGTACCGTATAGAAACCCAGCTCCGACTTTGTTTTGCCAACCCGGATGTTCTGGTATTACGCGTCACTCCAAGATACAGTTTGACCGTCACATTGGCAAACACCATCTATCCGCTAATAGTACTTTCGACCCTTATTTTGGGAAACCTTATCTTCTTCCTCGGACGTTTTCCAGGGTTCGATATTTCTGTTCTCTTTTTGTATTTTCCCTGCTAAATAGAGCATCGATTTCGTGATTTATGTAGAGACTGCATGCTTGCAAAAGCACACAAGATACCCTTGAATACAATGGCCAAAATATGAAATTTGTCAGCTACAGCAGATTATGTTTTGTTTCAGTCTGTCCCAATTATTTGCTCCTGAAAGCCTATGACTTCCAACTCATTACCGCTTTAAAGAGCCCCGTGGCTCCTTCGTTTAATTGCTTGCAAAATGATGCCTCTTGTAACGTCATTCACTTAAAAGTTATTTGTGCGTGCTCAAGAAAACACCCTACAGAAAACATTTAGATCAACCTTGGCAAGACACTGGGCATTCCATGAGAGCTCCAATGGTTCCAATGAACCCGTTAGTTAATACCTGGTCAACACGTTGAATGCTCTGTGCATCGGTTGCATTGATATAGCAGCGCATAACCCCCGTCACCTTGCATGCATGATCTGAACGATGGAACATGCAATTCTGTATAGAATTACAGACCAGCATACTTTTACGAAGGCAAAAAATGATTGCATGTTTACATGAGTGACATCTTAATCCACTTCTTAATAAACAGAAAAGTTCAGCGAATAGGTGTTATATGTGGTTGAATCGTTTGGCGATCGTCGGAACTGTGGGAGACAACACCGCGAGGATGATTCACAAAGGCACAACCACTGTGGTAAGGCGCAGCATCAGGCGATTCACCGATCTCTGGAAAATGGGCTTACGAGACTGATTAGGTAACTCGGTTTTGTGAAAGGTGGGTTAAAGATCGTAAATTAGGTAGATCTGAAGACAGTCATAGGTACGTGCGGTAGGTTCGTGAGGAGGATTAACCGAAGTGATATCCAGAGTGAAGCCCTCCAGGTGACAAAGCTACAAACTAATGAAGTTTTCGCAACCCCTCAGCGAACAATTTAAGCACGTTTTGTCCACTTCTAACAAAAAGATCTGAGTAATTACTCGCAAATAACGAGCCACCGCCCTTGTGCAGAGGTAAAATGACAGAGGTATAGATTTTTTCCTGTTGTGACTGGATAAAGCTGAAAAAGTTTCATAAAGTTGAACGCATCTATAGTCAAATATGGTTCCACATTTTCTACTGGTTAAGATCTCAAACGCGTCTTCGACGAAATACACATTGTCAGCATAATCTGCAAACCTTTTTGCCTAATTGAAATAGACCATGACGAGGGCTGTTAGTTCAGATCCGGATAAAGTGTTTCGGGGTAGTTTTATGGACCAGGCGTGTATTAGGATGAAAAGACAGAGCGCTTCAAAAACCATGAAAGTAACTTTCGACCCCTACTCTGCGAAGGTGGGGTTCGGCAACGTATCTTAGTTCCAAGATCCATGGCGGTGGGCCATGATAGGATGATCCATCCGCTCAGTATTCGCACAATGCAATTGAAATTTCAAAAGCTGCGGCTTGTCCCCGGTAAACTGGAAGAGACAGGTAAGTGAGTTCAGAGCACGATTCTAAGGTTTTTAGCCTGTAGTGGTTTGGCTACCAAATAATTTACTTACCAAGAGTGTGTGACCAAGAAACAAGAATAATAGCGCTAGACTGATTTTACAATAACAGAGGTCAGATGAAACGGACTCACTAGTAATTGTTCTCTCTAAAATTGTTCGTCGTTGGCCCAGATCAGCAGCTAAACAATAATCCAATCGCGGTTGTTCAAGGGTCTTCTTCTGAGCAGTTCATACATATAGTAATTTCCGAAGGTAGTCTGAAATGTTTTGATATCAGTGTTAGCACGAGACTCACGAACGACCGCTGTAGGCCCGTGCGAAATCAGAAGAGAGAGTAGGAGCACATTGTCACGTTTGCATTGCATGAAACTGTATATGTGCGCGTTTTTGTAGGCTTTCGCATTCAGACAGAAAACGGTATGCAATTGACAAAATACGTAACGTTACAAGGGAAGTAAAAAAAGACACAGAGCACCATAAGCCCCATCCAGGCATTCCAGGGTCTCAGTGATGCTAGGAAATTATTCCACCATACTGTTTCCGTTAGGGGCATGATCCATTCAGTGGACAATGGGATTAGGTGAACTGCAAAAATATGAACCTGGATTGAGATGATTTTCGGTTGGGGCACACCACGACAAAATGCTACACTTAGGCGCAAACACTTTCATTCTAATCGCAGACGTTTCGCAGTTAAAAGCACTGCGCTCTCAGCGAGCATATCATGATAAACCGAAAGACTTAATGAAATGTCATTAGAATGACAGTTCCAGGGAAGTGTTGCGCGTCTCTTTTGAGCAAATGGATCACGGGCCCCTGACCTCACTTAAATGGTGCCTTTGCACTGTCAACATTCTCACGCGTCCTCTTGAACGATCAGGAATATTTATCGACTATCACGCAATCGTAAATGAACACTGCAAAGCAGTTTCACCAGTTCCGCAACGAAATCTATCTTCTGTTGGACACGGGGCGAGGCTTCAAGAAGACCAGATGCTACTCGCGTGAACAGGCCCACAAGACAGTCTGTGCTTTAGAAGAGTATCAAAAGCTGTCTATACAAGCTTGTTCTGCTTTCTTTTGTTAGAATTCATTTTAAAAACGACCCCTCGTAAATTTTGGCGCGCATCCAGTTCGACCGTTGCCCTGCTTTGGCTCAGCAAGTTGCTGGATTGGCCTCAGACATGTTTGTTGAGTAGTGGCCGTTGTACGGTCTTCGTTCTTTAAGGTATTTGAGGAAAGGCTACCTGACTATACGTGGGTCAATTTGATAGAAGTTGTGCATGCAGAGGGTGAAAATCACCAGCGCTGTTTTTCTTCACAAATAGGTTAAAACACATCTGCAGAAGGCAAACACGAAAACCAAGCGAAAACCAAAAGATCCGGAGGAGCTAGTAAATTGGGTGCATTTGGTAATAAAAACAGTACACGAAGCACTGGATGTTCAGCAGAGTTTTGTCTAAGAAGACAAGGAGACCACCACTTTGTCACTCGTTATTATACCAAACATAATCGTTGGGTGACCAGGTTTTATACGAACAACCTTGCATCAACTGACGCCTAACTGACGAGGATTTGGGCGCCTGTGGGATCTTGCCATGTATATCGCAGCAGCTTGTTGCCGATAAATCTCTCACTTTTTACCATTAAGATTGTTTACAACTACCTCGGAAAAAGTCAACTTGATCAGCTGAGCAAATGACGTATAGTTGAGCATAGTTGACGTATAGTTGAGTCGCAAAGCAATCAAAAATCACGTACTTATCCTTTGGCAATAGGGCCTGATTTTGCGCCACCCACCATTTTGGAATAAACATTACTATTCACACTGCGAACTTTGGTCATATACACTGCGAACAGCTGCCACATCCCACTGTATGGCTTGTCTGGACAATGGCATACACACTAATAGCACAGTCCAGAAAAACCTTCAAGTTGTGAGCCATTCCAAGCAGTAAGATGTGTCTTTGGGTGTATCTTTAGGTCGTTTGTTTACTGCCAAATTTTGTTGCTCGGTTACGAAAGGCCGGAGCAAGGGTTATTCTACACGCTTTTCCCAAGATCACCGCCATCGCCTTCTGATGACCCGCATAAACAACCTAGCCGGAAAACTAGTGGATAAACTCTAACTACTCGGAACTAGCAAAGGCGCAAACCTCATTAGGCGGATGACTGTTCGGGAACCTCAAACCGGTAGACGGTCTAGTGAAACTGAATTTGACCCCCATTGGCTTCATGACCTTTCGAAGAGTCTCAGTAGGTTGGTTATCATATCCTTCAAAATGCTGTGATGGTTAACATCGTCCCCTGTGCGATGACAACCTTCTGGCTCGTCCCGAACGTAAGCACGCATAGGACTCACTGCAGTTGCTGCCGGGTCCCTGGCCCGTGTAGAAAGCAGAGAGATGTGGGCCCTAACCTGTCCACAAGGACGGTGTGCTATTTTGACTTAGATCGAAGCACAGAATCTCAGCAGGCTGTGTCCCGAAAATCTGTGCGTCCATAATTTCGGCTCCAGGAAAGAGCGAAATGAAAGCAAATTCGATAACATACTACTAGTACCACGGGGGCCCCGGTTCGGAGAACAAAACTGCGATGACGTCACGTGACCTATCTGACTTCTGCAGTAATCTTGGTGTGGTGATCGAGCTAAACCATTTTTTGGAGAAATGAGCGAATGTCTTCAACCTAGCTAGATGATGCTTTATTTATTTCCACCTCCAATTTTGGTTCGATTCCCATATATTCACTCGTTACTCAGTTATCGTGTAATTCATTTAAGTCTCGTGTATCTTGAGGCATGATTTTCAGCAGGCATGATCTACAGGATATAATGCGGTAAAAAAATCAGCACCCAAATTAGTGTTTGTGCGAGCACGTTTTTACGAGAATGTCGCTAGTAAAGTGGTATCACGCAGCGGACATAGTGTTTATGCGGAACTCACAGGGTGCTATTGAACTAAATTAAAAGACCGACTAATGTTTGCTGAACCATGGGCACTGCTGTATTCAAATAGTCAAAACTATTATTAGAGCAAGTATCCTCATCTTCCCTAGCTGAAGATCTTTAGACGGTAGATACTTACAACACCTATAGTTTTTTGGTAGTGCTATGAAATCAGGCGTAAACAGTGCAACTCTAGCGGGCGGCAGCTCATATTTGTCCAGCCTAGATAGCACACCAGTGGGAAGTTGCCAGTGGCAAGTGGGATGAATAATTTCTGGAAAGTCAGCTGACAGCACCATAGAAGGGGATTGCCACTGGGTCATAAGGGTGGGACATTATGCTATCATACTAAGGAGAGAATGACAGGAAATTGGGCTTTCGTTCATGCAAACAAATGCCTTCGTTACCCGAAATAGCTGGCCGGATGTTGAGACCAACGCAGCTTGCAAGATTTAGTTGCAATCGGAAGATTATCCCAGAAGCGTAACTTCCAACACAACGGTGAAGACTGACTGGATACATAACAAAGTTTTTGATCTCCCCAAACGTATCCCAGTTTTGCGATCAACTGAGGCTACCCTCAGGTTTGCTGAATGCGCATATAGTCAAATGATAATTACCGGCATCCGTCGCAGTCCACTGACTCCTTGCTAAAATTGGCGTGCGAAAAGTGTTACCGAAAAAACTGCATTTCATGGGAGATTTTTACTACAAGAATAAGTCACAAGACCTGTCGAAATTTATATCCCAATAGGCTTGGAATGTGCCATTTACTAATGCACTGGAAAACAACCGGATGCAGATCAAGCGAAAGGTAATGACTTTGGTGCAGCGAATACTATCGACAAAACAGCCCCTACATGAATAACTGTCTCTGGTTTACACCGAGAGATTCAGGAAAAAGTTCGTTGAAAATCCAAAAGAGCCTTGCTGTGGAATCCAATAACGCCCCTGACTTTTGCAACGACGGACCATAAATTTGTCGATTTTAAGTCAGTTAGACGAGCCTCATAAAACCCCGAATCAAGAGTATGCCCACAATAATAGTTCGGTGGGCAAAGCCCCATATACAAAAAATGGAAGTGCGAAGCATGTTTCACTCAAGAAAAGCTCAATGCTATTTGACGTATGCCCTCGTCGTTCGTCCGCTCACTTGAGGGTAAATCAGCCATTTATCCTCACGAAAATGATTATAAGATATCACGGAACGTTTCCGAGGGCCTAACTTATTCCAACTTGAAAGGCTGCTACCGTTACAAATAAATGGACAAGAAAATTGGCAAACCACAAAACGTTTGGCTTGCTGTCCTTATTTCTGAAAACATGAGTGCGCGCGATGTGCAATAAAGCGATAAATTATCTCAATGTATGGTGTTCTTTCAGCCATCCACCATGCCTGCATTTAAAGGAAATCACACGTAATTGGGCAGGTTCTTAGAATGAGGCTTTTCTATATAGAGGATATTTCAAGAGTTGAGGTATGTTATCTCGATTCACTAAACTGTCACCCATTGTTTAAAAAATGTGCAACGGTTTGTTATCCGCCCCACAGGCATCTCTGGAAGGAGTAAACTGGGAGGTTGAAAAACGGTAAAAGGATCCCAAAAGGGGCTGTTTTTTCACCTAATGTTTCCAAAGGATTCTATGAGATGTCTGAAGCGGCCACGTCGCAACTTTGTGAATGAGAGTTGGTTTGAGAGCCCCCAGTAGATGTGAACACCTTACAAAGAGAGCTTGCGACCAGCGTCAAAAATTTATGAAATTCAAAAATGGTCCTGGTGATGTTTGGAGAATCAAAATTCTGTTTAGCATACCATGTTAATCGCTAGGTGTTTAGAAATTAAGGTGGCCGGAGATTTAGATCACAGCGGCTATGTCAGGCGATCGCCCGCTTCAGTGATATTCGGCGCTTTATTTTTCCTTTTAGACCCACTAAAAGGATGATGTGAAAGTAAATCATTTCATCCTTGCGTGTTCGAGTCACGTCGGGCTCACCAAACCTTCTCCCCCACACTCCTGCACGAAACTTTCGTTTTTAAAAGATCAATATAATCAAAATGGCGGCAGCCTCACTTCCGGTCGCATGGCCAACGGAAAAAAATCTTCACCGAACTTTCAACTAGTGTGGTGTACGGCACCAACTCTTAAAGAATCTTCGCCCTTCGAAATCAAAAACATGGGGTGACTTCTACCGTTTTCACTTCGTTCGGCATCATCTATGCGACACAATTCAAGAAAAATTGAAACAAAATGTAGGCTGAAAAAAGGAAAGAAAAGACTAACTCCCTACTGCAAATTATAGTCCAAGCGGAACAAGCTAAGGCTCTAGCAGCGCCGCTCACTCACTCTGTTTACGCCCCATTGGTAAACGTTGATCAAGGAAACGCTACTACGACCCAACAGAAACATACATTTTTAGTCACTGTAACTATTTGGTTCTTACAATCTAGCTTTGTCATCCGTTCTGGATTTTTATTCACTCATCAACGTAGTTTCATGACATCCTATCTTTAACCACTAGTTTTGTCTCACTACAGTATCCTAGACTAAAACTTATGAAACGACGTCTTTTGTTTAAATTACCTACTTATATCTCTCTGTCGACCTACTTGGGGTCCTGAGCCAATCGGCTCACTGGATGGCCATAGTGCGCGAACGCCATATTGTTCACAGATTTCCTGGTCTTACGTTGATTTCGGCCGCTCATTTCGTCGCTTAAATGCGGCTTTATACGAACGTACGTTTCATTGGTGACTTTAGTTCAGTTAGAGGAATCACCCCGACCTCAGGCTTTTCATCCATAAGTTTTTTTTCAGTTCTTGAATGTTCGGTTCGAAGCTCCACGTTTTTTGCACTTTTTGGGTGTTTGCAGCCTCGTTTCCGCGCTCTCTAAATTTTCTCGCCTTACTATCGCACCATTGCTTTTAAATTGATCATGTGGAACTATTTTGAATTTCAGAGTGCAATTGATGGCTCAAGAGACACAGTCGAATCAGGCCCATGGAACTATTAATCTTCAGAGTTCCCAATTGCGACACTCGACGACTGTAGGACTAATCAGTTCGGGATATACGAATTCTGAGGAACTATACACGCTCCAACAAGTTTCATACTCGCCAAACAAACTGCCTGCGGGTTCGAACGTTTGCTTAGCTCAAGTGGCACCTGGTTCAAATACGCACTTGGGTCCCCCAGATCCTAGAGCACCTTGTGTGTCAGGCTCCGCCACGTCCGTCTTGACTACGCACGGGTCGTATGTAGATAGCAACTCGCACACCGCTGGAATTACCCATGGCGGTTACGGCAAGGGACAGATGACCCATGTCCATGGCAACGCGACGTCCAGTCAGCCTGATATGTTAGAGAGCCTGCTCTCCCGAAGTGCTTATACTTCTCAAGTAAGCGCCGTCCCGGAGTATTCTCGATCAACAGGTTCGACACAAAATGCTCAGGCTTTGGGGTCGACCGTTTCTGTGTCTTCGACAGCTGTTCGCTTTACAGGAACTGCTCCATCTGGGCATCCGGGGGCCTCCACCTACAGTGGTACTAACAACAATCCCTCAGCCGTTGCCACTGATCCTGAAAAGCGCCGGCTTATCCAACACCAGTTGATCCTGCTGCTTCATGCGCGGCGTTGTAAAGCCCAAGATGGAGACCGTGGGAATCAGTGCAACCAACCACACTGCAAAACTATGCGTGACGTGCTACAACACATGGCGACATGCAATGAAGGCAAGGATTGTCAGAAACCCCATTGTGCTTCTTCGCGTCAGATAGTCTCACACTGGAAAAACTGCAGTAACCGTGAATGTCCAGTGTGTGAGCCCCTACGGCAAA
This sequence comes from Opisthorchis viverrini, assembly GCF_000715545.1. NCBI lineage: Eukaryota > Metazoa > Platyhelminthes > Trematoda > Opisthorchiida > Opisthorchiidae > Opisthorchis > Opisthorchis viverrini. The sequence goes on from NW_008751837.1 coordinate 8,542, forward strand.
GCCAGCACTATCAACAAAACCAAATTGTACGTCAACAGCAGTCTCAAGTTGCGGCCACACAAGCGGCAGTTCGAACTCCGGAGGTCAATGGCGTTGATCCAAACACCATTTCATCTGGCCAGTCCTTCACCCAGGCGGCGCCCATTATGCGCCCCACGACCGCAGGGAACTCCGCAGTCGCTACGACTGGTCTGCGAACAGCCGTCCCCGCGGGAACAGCTACAAGTTTGGACCCGTCAAATGTCAACGGAGTGAGCGGCCCTGCAATCGTCAACCGCACCTCGATTGACCAAACTGGTTGGCGAAAGGAAGTGAATATGCCCAAGCGCAACCATGTGGTCAGACGGATGTAAGTTCGTGGTTCTTCTTGTTCTGCCTCTAGTTTTACTTTTACTGCCACTTGCATCTTGCTGTCAACATTCCCACTGTCCGGGTTTCAGTTCGGTTTTCGGTACTTTGGACACGTGCCTTGTAAGCGTATAAACTACAATGCGCCGGTTATTTGGATGGGTGAAAAGAGATAGTGAAGATAATAGTTGAGCTATGATGCCCTTTCTGTGCCTAGCTGCCATGCCACCCGTAGGAAACAAGAGGGAGGAATACTGCCAGATGAAGCCGAGAGACAGAGGTCGGGTTCGAATCACGGACATTCCGGTCAGTTAAAATATGGGAACGGGTTCTATCATATTCCTGCCCTAGGACCGGACAAGATGTGCTCCTTGTGGTTGGGAAGATCTCTACTGTTTACGGTCATATTCAGGACGAACGGAACGTTCATCTAACAAGGGGCTCATGACCCCAACTACTGATGTAATGAAAACATAGGGATTTACTGCTGTGAAGTTCTACGTCTTTGGGACATCGCGTAGCGCACGTGATTCAAGCTCACCAGTCTAGTCTTGTTGATAACGTGCCTAACTCCCGTAAATTCATTACGGGTAGAAGCCCTTGAAGAGTGAAGGAAAGCGGACGGTAGGGACCAGGTGCGAAAGAGCCGTGTCTTTTGGGAAGACGCTCAAGGACAAGGTGCCAGCATCTTTGGTTAACTTTAAGGTAAACTTGTCTAAGCATGTCGAAGTAAAGCGTCTTTAACTTGAGACCAGGGACTTGGAAATCCTTATCTAAGACCACTTCGGAGGAGCAGTGCGAAAGTTTGGGATCACTTCCATTGTCCCGTTTAGAGTACTTTGCGCGGACAAGCACTTGTCAGACAACGTCGTCTGAGTGATGCGAATCCAGTAAACTCACAAGAGGTCAATACCTCGATCCGTGGTATCGAAGGTTTCAGTCTCGATTAGCAACGAACTCATCAATGCAACTTCAATGGTAGTGAAGGGTAAGATCAATCTCACCAGTTGCTATGCACCTTATGGATGCGAACTCGCCCTTCATGCTCAAGAACGTTGCAACTGGTGTTCATAGTTTCCCTAGTTGTAGTGAGACGTATAATCTCCAGGCTTAACGCGCTGTCCACCGTCATTGTTTTCTCGTGTACCAGTCACGGTGTGTAGATCGCAAACCCCGGACTTCCGTAGCTTCCCTCAGCTTCGCGTCTGTGGTCGGTTAGTCGAATTGAGCACTATCTGGGGTGGCCAGGGAGGCCTGTCCTCATTCGCCAGTATTTTTGATTTGTTTGCCAATGTGTCCCGTCTAGACTGGCATGCGAATATCTATGGCTACCTACCCGTAAACTGCTTGATGTACCAACCGACCGGCCCGCTTCTTTTCGCGAGACCACCCATGGAGTAGGAGTTGTAGTTATCGAATATTTTCTTGGCCAACACTTGCGGCTGCTCCTCTTTGATTTCAGTCGAATTATCTCCATTGCAACAACCACCTAGACATTTGTTTCATGATGTCGCCATTCCACGCGCAAAAGAATAGGATGGGCACTGAGCACTTATCGGAAACGAGGAAGGTGGCTGCTTGCTAAGGCTTGACTCAAGCTGTCGGTACTCGGTTGGTATAGGGATGTCGAGCCGAATAGGGCTCCGTTATAGGGACCTGTTACACTCCCTCCGAGTGACAGCTGCGGCTGGTAGGAAGGCAGCGTGGGAACTAATTTCAGATGTTCAGTCCTTTCAGGTACATTTGTTCGCTTCTGTGGACACAGTTACCACTTATAAGGACGAATATCGGCATGATTTGATTAGCTTTTCATTCTTCTACGTACATCACCTAAATATACTCGGCCATCTCAAGAATAGGAGCGACTTAGTGTTATGTTGTCTGCTGACATCAGCGTTGTGGGTCTTAATTCATCCGAAGCACACGTAAGGCGGTGGACGAGCCACTGAATATACCACATTAAACGTGTGTTGGCATTGAAACGTTATCACAATTCATAGCCTCTTAAGGCTTTGATGATTTCTGTGGAGAATTGGGGGTGGATGAAGCTGACTGCTCTTGCGTTCATCTGGGCATATTCGAAGTAAGACCCTTGGAAGTTTTTGGGCAGAGTGCGAATTTCATCTGGCGCACGCCAATAGATTTTTTTAGGTAACATCATTCAACGCCGCTCGAAAGTTTTCAGAAATGTCTCCCTCCCCCGACTCAATGTCTAGAGGACCACATCCACCTAGCGTATTTTGTCTTACCAAATAAGGATGACGTGGGACTCAAACTGACTGCTGCTGGGTATATGTATGTCTACGGCGAAAGCTCTCAATAGGTAATACTTCACATGCATGAGCACTTTGTTCTTTGGATAGGTAATATTCCTTTTTGTGAATTCTGGACTCCTTACTGACTCTAACAAGGAGTTTTTTTTGAGACCAAAACCCTATCACTGGATATTAGTTTTTTTTGAGACCAAAACCCTATCAACTGGATATTATGACGCTGAGCCCCTTTTCTCACAACACTTACCGGACACTCCCTCCAACTCATGAACTTGCAACTGATTGAATTATCACGTTCGCAGTATTTCGACAACCAACTGTGAAGATGATCTAGTAAACCTCGACCACACCTTAAGCTGATTTTCATATGAGCAACGCCGTATATACCACCGGTCCAGGGCAACCAGCCATTGAATCGCGGTTTTCCTCGACTTCATAAGAGTCCTTGATTCCGTAGATAGGTTGGTTCTTCTACATACGTTTGTTCAAAGAGGAATACCCTTGCTGTTTGTGAATATGCCTCGTAGTCTCTGTCTCAACATTCCTGGTTGTGTAGGTGATAACAGTAGACCGTCCAGGAATTTTTCGGACAGATTACCACCCCCTCTGTTCAATTCTGCCATCGATATGACTATGGAAGGAACATTTCAAAGCATCGAAGGTCTGTTGTGTGAAATACATCGAGAGAAAGTGGTAGGTTTTGGCGTGGTCTTGGTTATACGGGTTGGGCCTCCAAATTGCAAATATTGCTTCAGAATCCTCAGTTATATCCCTCTAGATATTCTGGGAGAAATTGGATTTTTGCTGGCTTACTGACCTGGACAGCTTTACAAACAGTGTCTGTACCGCGATAGAAGAGGCTAATGCCTGCTCTAGCAAATTCGGAGCAGCATCTGCGAACTTACGATGCGGTAAACTAATTTCACTCGGGTTGAATAGCCGTGCTTATAAGACAATCGTGAGAACAACCCTACTCCATGGTTGCGCAACCTGCCCCCCTCCCGGCGACCAGATGATCTTAGACAACCTCAAACAGGCGATCGTCGAAGCTTTCTCAGACGGTCGCTGCACCTTGTTCATAATAGGACACTGCGTAGGTGGTGAATCGGAATGGGTAATGGGTAGAACTCGTCAGGTTAAGCATACCAGTGTCTTCGAGCTCGAACTCGTGTTAACGACAAACTCCATGAGACGTGACTTGACAACACGAAATGTGGACAGGAAACTCAAACCGTGTGTTGTGGAATCCTACCCTCTTGGTTCGGGTTCACGTGATGCTTGTTGAACATGGTTAGAAACCCTACAGAACATAGAACTTAACCGAATGCACTAGAACCATCTAGCCCGGTTTTGCATGCTGAGCTCATGTGTGGCCAGGTTCATATATTTTGTTATTTGCAGAAGTCCCAATGGACCGGCGAAGGTAAAATTAATTCCAAATTAGTAGGTATTTAATTACGAGGTAAAATGGCTAGGGCTGCTAACAAAACGTTAGCAGGTTAATGTGATTAGACTAAAGCACCACCTGCCAAAAAAATATTCTCTTCCAAACCTGTCCGGAGGAAGATCATGAAATGATTGTACCATAGTCAAACGGAACTGTTTCCAGTCATGGCGCATGTGATTATTGTGGTAGCGGTGATCACTTTCTAGTTAAAGTCGTGTGGTTACCGCTTATCGGGTAACGTTCGCAAGGGAATACTGGTCATTTTCGATTGTGGCGTCTTACTCTTTCTTGGTGCTCCTAGCCATAGTGCTTCTTTCAGCTGGTATGGCAGCTAGGCACTGAAATAACCTGGATGATATGACGAGACGGAAACTAGGATACCCTAATGATTTTGCCCGGGGGTATGTTGATTTTCCACTGTTTTCACCCTTCCACTCGTTCCCCCTCTTTACTGTGGCGTTCTTTCGTAGTTGTATGGTATCTGAAAACCATTAGGTACCACTGGTATAACGGTGTCCATGGTTGTGATATCTCCATAATTCAGACCAACAATCGGCACATGAACGTGCTACGAAAAACCATGATCAGAATCGAAGTAGTTGAGAGGATGCAAGTTAAGCTTTAGGTTATTCACTCCATTGTGAAGTTCATTACAAAGCAAGACTAGTTTCTCTGGTTTTAAGATCAAGACCGTGTAGATTAACTTGGGTTGGTGGTTTCCGAAACCATACTTTCATTCGTCCTTTTTGAGAGTTGAATTACTTGGACGAGGTCGTAGAGAATGCCATGAAAATCTGCTGGGTGCAGAGTGTTCGGGGACTATCGGACGTATATTCGTAGTTCAATTTATGGTAACGAAAATCCGGTGCAACGTGAGAGACTTGTATGCTTCATTACATGAACTGAAAAGGAAAAAAATCACTAGTGGTGGTTGCCATCCCGCGCCATTTCGGAATGCTTTCATGGTGCACATATCCACTATCTCCGGGTTTCAGTGCAGGCAAAGCAGCAGGGGCATGCCAGGAATTGACCGCTCTCATGCGCCTTGTTTCAGTTTCACGTAGTCGTCTCTACTCACTAACAGAGTTCAGTGAGACTGCTGTGATATTCTTCGCTCATGCCCCAACCAGCATGGTCGATATTACGTCAAAGTTGAGCGACGATGACAGGATTGTCGTACGTCTTCATGCAATCCCTGACACCATATTAGTCCCACAACATGGTGATGTCCCGCGGGCACTTGTGCTCCAGTGCGACTTATATTTTGTTCTGTGTATGAAATGAACGCATATAGCAGAATGGCGCACATGAACGTTCCGAATGTGATTTTTGCTAGGTGGGATATCTCGATGTTACCTTGTAGTAAAGAGGATAAAAAAGTAGAGCGGGTAACTCACTACGAACGACCTTCTTTCTAGAGAAACGATCCAGAACGAGGTACACTTACACTTTAAAGCATTATTAAGGTTAGCGCATATGAGCATAATATCGAAATAAGACGCCCTGAATGGGATTGATGCAGCGTCCTTGGCTTACCTCGCCTGACATAGTCCTACTGTACAACGACAAACCGTAGTTAGACGGTCAAACTAGGGCATGCCGGCGTGTTCGTGATTAAGACCGCCAACTTACCATGGTCTGTAGGGTTTCTAATCACACCTAGGGGATTTAGCTGCCTCGGTGGTTTTCACAAAAAGGTCTGAGCTCGTGGTAGATCAGCGGTTAAAGTGCCAGCTTAACGACCAGAAGGGCTGTAGTTCGAATCCAGCCTCTGTATATAGACTGCTCCCGTCTAGGCTTTGGTATCTCAGCTACGTATCTGCGTATTTGCAGCTACGCACCGTGAGTGCTATAGCTGAACGATCATTGTTTATATTACACAGGTTGTCTTCCACTCCGTAAACTCGTAATAACCCACCCACTCAGTGGCGAGTCTTCATTTCAGATCCATATATAGGTATCTAACCTAATGACGAGCCTCATCTGACCTCGATTTTTTTCAATAACTTAAGTAGCGTTCTGTTGATAGTGGCACTTTTCTACTGCGCGTAATCTGTGCTTCTCAAATGTCCTCACCAATTTGGTGTTACTGTTTTGAAGTACTGTTTTGAAGTGATTACTTGGCATTTGTGCAAGCTCTCGACAAACGTCTTGAGAATTTAATGTTTATTGTTTGTGTGAGAACACCCTGTTTATCTTAATCTCCTCTTCTTTTTTTCCGCTGCTAGCGTGCGGTTCATTTTCCCGTTTCCTGATCCCGCTGCTTACAATGACCCGCGTATGCGCAATCTCATCGAATATGCGCGGAAAGTCGAACGAGAGATGTATAGCACGGCAACCACAATGGATCACTACTTTCGCCTTCTAGCCGAGAGGTGTTACAAAATCCACCGAGAACTGGAGGAGAAGCGAAAAAGCCGACAGTCTAATTCTGACGTAACGGCAGTGAGTTCAAAGTCAGCCGTCACCACCACAAGTCCCTCTGGGACGTCAAATTTCAACCAGAGTTTATCCGCTTTGTCTAATCAGTTAGCTCTCGCCACAACTCCGACTCCCTCGGTTACTTCTGCTGCAAGCAGAGTAGCTTGCACCGTAACTAACGGCACATCTACCAGCATCCCTTCAGACGGGTTCGAATTCGGGTCTTTCACCTCCCAAGATTCAAATGGCTCCGAGAACGACATGTCTCGATTCGAGCAGTACCTTCAAAATGCCTATAACAGAGGTCGATATAAATCCGAAGCAGGCCCATCAACTATTTCAGAGCCCTTATCGAATGCCTCTTCCTCCACCTCTTCAACCACAGCCCCTCTTACAATCCAGTTAAAGCCATCTGCTGAGGACTTTAAAACTGCTTGTGTCGTCCCGACACCCACTGTTTCTGATCCTTCTCCCATCAAGCAGGAGAGTATAACTGTGGAAACTAAAAACACGGAACCACCGGTAGTTGAAACGTCCACTAGCGGTGACTCGTTTCCCGTCGTTCCCACCCTGACATCCTCTGCTTCCGGGTTGTCGCTCAATGTTAAAGCTGATGAGACTAACTGGAAACGGTGGTCCAGAGAGGAACTGCTTCGTAGTTTTCTACAGTTACTTGAGGAGGTTTACAATGACAAGTTTGCCGAACCTTTCCGTGCTCCTGTCGACCCGGTGATGCTACATATCCCTGATTATTTTGAGGTGATCAAGGAGCCCATGGACCTGACAACTATCCGAAACAACTTGGAGGACGGAAACTACAAGGACCCTTGGGAAGTCGTGGAACATTTCCGTCTCATGTTCAATAATGCTTGGTTATACAATAAAAAGAACTCCAAGGTTTATAAAATGTGCACAAAGGTATGTCAGTTAGATAACTTACTTATGTACCTCCTGTAGCTCGCGGAACTCTTTCAGAGTCGAATTGATCAAGTAATGCAAGGAATGGGTTTCTGCTGTGGACAAGACTATGAGTATCAGCCACAAGGTCTATACTGTGCGTCCGCAAATTTGTGTGCGATTAACCGAGATGCAACTTACTTTGTATACTTTAATAAGTACGTCTCTTTACACTTCCATCACGGTCTCTTTAGTGACAAGCAGTCGACGGGTCTTGTTTGTGACAAGTACTATCAATGTGAAAAATGCTTTGACGAGGCAGGTGATGTCGTCATCTTAGCTGATGAGCCAAATCAATCTGTGTAAGTTGCTGTCTTAGTCTATGTTAATTTTCTTAGGTCGATACCCAAAGAGCAGTTCGAGCGGAAGAAGAACAATGTTAAGGAGAAGGAAGAACTCGTCACTTGCAAGGAGTGCGGCCGCCGGTGGCATAAGGTCTGCGCTCTGCATATGGGTGAGATTTGGCCTGCCGGGTTTGTTTGTCCTGGTTGTTTGCGAGAGCGTGGTCTCAAACGCAAGGAAAACCGTTTTACTGCAAAAAAGCTTCCTGTTACCCGGCTGAGCGCATTCCTGGAGAAGCGGGTAAATGATTTTCTGAAGAAGAAGGAAGTGGGAACAGGAGAGGTCACTATCCGGGTATTGGCCAGTTCAGATAAGGTGGCAGAGGTCAAACCACTCATGAGAGCCAGATTTACAGAGAGTGGCGAGCTATCGGAGTCGTTTCCATACCGCCTGAAGGCGATTTTCGCCTTTCAAGAGATTGACGGACAGGATGTTTGCTTCTTTGGTCTTTACGTCCAGGAATACGGATCTGAAAGTCCTCAGCCTAATCGGCGAAGAGTGTACGTAGCATACCTAGATTCAGTATTTTTCTTTCGACCCAAACAGTACCGAACGGATGTCTACCACGAGATATTAGTGGGTTACTTGCTGTACGCCAAGCGGTGTGGCTACACAATGGCTCACATATGGGCCTGTCCTCCAGGAGAAGGAGATGATTATATATTCCACATGCACCCAGCAGAACAAAAGATCCCCAAAGCAAAGCGTCTCCAAGAATGGTATCGACGAATGCTTCAGAAAGCCATCATAGAAGGAATAGTTGTGGATTACAAAAACATCCTCAAAGATGCTTTGGATCATCAGCTTGTCTCACCAACTGAAATACCTTACTTCGAGGGTGATTTTTGGCCCAACACTTTGGAGGATATACTGAAAGTGAGTCCGCTGATTCTTTTTGCTTTGTTTCGTGTATAAACCAGTCTTTCGTGTCTACGACTCCGTTTCGAGTTGATCGGGTTATAGGTTGGCTGGACAGAGGATACTTTCGCTTCATACTTGCGCCCTTGTTTATTCTTTGGGAATGAATAGTCATCATCATTGTCATCTGTAGTAACCGCGTACTTGTCGTACAGTGGTTGTGGCTGCCACATTTTCGTGCACCGATGATTCGGGAAGGTGGGGTAGGTAGCTGCGTATTAGAGGCGGAAGCTGATAAATTAGTGCGTAAATACAGCACTGTAGGACTGTTAATTGGGGGGATTGAAAAGGGAACTATGCATTGAAGGTAATAGCTTGGATACATGAGGGCGCGACTGGGTCATGTTTGACAATGTCTGTAACCATTGATATGACCTATCTCGGGGTCCCCATCCGGGTAGCTACGCGCATTGATGATTGTCGTATCTGGTAAGGTAGTCCAGCGTTAAAGGCGCGAGCTTACTGGCCGGAAGCACCGTAGTTTGAACGAAACCCCGGCATCTCAATTGCTCTCTAGGACCTGGTATCTTGACAGTATCGGAGCCCTCATCCTTTCTTCGGGTGACATGGCAGCTACGCACCGAAAAGGCCAAACAGCTGAACTCTATTATCTCTATATTCTTATCTGGCGAGGGATCATATAGCTTATTCTTTCTTTTAACTCATCTTCGATTCACTCAGCTAAATTATTGCAGTTACATGAATTTATTGCACACGATTGAACAAGTCACTGTTGCTTAACTCTAGTCAGGTGCTGATTGAGACTGAAGGTAAGCATACTTCCGATTGCACGTGCCACTGCGTGAACCAGATGGAATGCATGGGTCCAATCGACCAGGTGGCAACCGCTGTCCTATGACTGTTTTTGCTGACAAAACTTTCATTTAACTCGGAAATTGCCTGAACAGGAGCGATTATAACCCGAATCGAATTCTCCAACGGCAAGACTGCAGTCGTCTACGGAATACTACCAAGGTAAATCTAAATCTCCCTGAACGAAACTGCGGCAGCTACAACCACTGTACGACGAGTACGCGGTTATTACAGCTGCCAATGGTAATGATGAACGGGTCGACAGACATCTACTCTGAACTTGAAAAAGCTTTTGTTTATTGAAACAGGTGGTGGCCCCTTTCCAGTTGCCAGCTGTGCACCGAATGGGAGCCAAAACTAAGCAGCGATTATTTAATTCTTCAACTGCACTGTGGATCCGTATGTCAGCACGGTTTGTTTCATTAAAATCTGTCTCCACGGTTCTGGTATCCGATCACGTTTATATGTTTGGGATTTCGACATCAGTTACTGAGCAAAATCGAATCATTTTAACGACGACAATCACTTAGTGTTGGCGACGGTACGTGGATGGTCACATATATTGAAATTGACTTCATAGACGCAGTATCAGTCGTCACACTCAAAATCATTTGGATTGAACCGAGCATACACTACATCTCAGCCATGACGTCACTCAGCGAGTTGGTAATGGATTCAGCAGGGAGTTAAAGGAGTCATCCCATAACTTCATTCACGTAAATGTGACTTTTGCTGTGGGATCTTGATGGTTAACACTAAGGTATGCGATCGTATCTTGCCGGTTTGTTGAAGCGATGGCTCGTTTAAGATGGGCTGTCAGGGAAGCTCTCAGTTGGGAACTTGCAGTCTATTAATAGCAGGCCGTTCATGTTCTCTTTCTGATGTAAAAATCGCAGTTTCTAAAACGGGAACAATAAGCTATTTTCCTCATAGCCACAGGAAATTGTTGAAGCCAGTGCTCTTTGTCCGAACACCGGGCTCATTCTTCCATTCTCTTACCTGAACGGGATTTTAATCGTTGCCGAAGCGCCTCACTGTACTTACGTCCTCGCTGCCGGACGACCTGTAAATTTTAACTCAGCTAGTAATGTTTATTGGATTTGGAATAGAAGATACAGTCTTACAGTCAGAAACTACTTTCCTGAGCCAGCATAATTACTAGCCGTGTCGCTGCTCAGACTGAGCACTTCCCTTCGGTGATCCTGCTATGGTGATTCGTGTTTTCCATGATGTGGGAGTTGAACTCGACTTCAAAACTGGAAGTCTTCTCAGCATGGGCCCTGACTGAGAAAAATGGGTTTTACCGAGATCCGTCACGATTACCTTCGGTTTGCAGTAAGGACGGCTATTGTCTTCCTGGTAAGCGGTGTGAACGTTCAAGCTTAGCCCTTAAAAAGCACGGGTTCCTGTTATCTTCGGAGTCGGTGCCAATCGTGCGGATGATATAGAGTTGTCTGCTAAACATCATCTGTTCCCACCCAGTATGAACTTACAGCACCAGGGCTCACATCGAATTACTTAGGGGGCACCAACAACAAGTCGTTACGTGGCCATCAGTTATCGGTGGAGGGCTTTAGTTAAAGTTCATCCCGTTTTTAGGCTTCGCAACTTGATTCCAGTCGTGCTGTTGTTCAGGCCCGGTTATCCATTCATTCTTCTGCAGGATTACACAGACTGAGGCAGAACAGTCCCGTCCAACTTCAACGGGTTTCAGTTCAAAAACAACAAGGTACTCTAGCTGGAAAGCTAATGGGACCGCGCCGTCACACTGATCATAAAAATTGGTTAAAGTATGAATGTAAAGACAAAGGAAACTATACTCTGCGATTTCAGGGCTCTGTCTAGGCCATCCGATTCGGTACAAAAGAACACTGGATATTGTCGAAATCAGCAAGTTTCAACTGGTGCCCAAAAATTCATACCGGCTAGCAATCACGGTGGCACCTCATCCCAGATAATCTTGGGCTTGGTCATCATCATCATCATTGTCAGCTGTAAGAGCCGCGTACTTGTCGTACACTGGTTG
>NW_008751837.1:24204-27644 GCF_000715545.1 Opisthorchis viverrini
GGTCTGGCTGCTCCCCTTTGGCCTTCCTGGCATGGTTGCACCTTGTGGAACGAAGTTCCAGCCAGTGTAGCCCGCGGGATCATTGCAGCACCGAAGCCCGACCACTACGTCAAGGTGGCAGCTTTGGGTTGGGATCTTGGGCTTGAGGAGCAACAAAACGCTGTTCGATCGCGAAAGTTCAGTAACTGGAGATGATTCGCAGTAGGAACCAACCGTATTCTGATTCTATCCGCTGGTCAAAAGAAGTGAGGTATCTGCGAAACAACTTGCGATGGGGATGGCATTTCATTTTCAAGCTTGTCGTCTTGAATGATGGGCTGAGGAGTAACAGTTCCACTGGCCTTAAAATACAGTCTTACCAAAAACCCAAAGAATTGGTATGGAATATCTGTACCAACCTGCCAGCGACAGCAGAAATCTAGTGCGAGATATCGTTCCTCCGTCCGGACAAAGCACGCACACTAATGGGGCTTTGGTGTGCAGTTTGACAAATGGTAAAAGCTATCTGGAATCAAAACAGAATCCAGGTGTTTCGAAAATCATCCAAAACTTCGAACAAGGATGCATGCCCCATATTTCCTTGAACCGCACTAATCTAAACATCCAACGTTATTATTTCTGATCTGTAGGCTGTTTCAATCTCCAGTGGTCTTCGGAAACTATGGCGCTGTCTGGCAGTCAATATTTCAACAGTTCATCCAACATAAGGACTGTATACCAAGTTCTATGGGACCGTGCGGGTGTACAACCGCCCATAAACCGAGTTCGCTACGTCTATTGACTTGCCATTAACATGTTGGAGATGTCACCTCACCAAGTTCTATGGGACCGTGCGGGTGTACAACCGCCCATAAACCGAGTTCGCTACGTCTATTGACTTGCCATTCACATGTTGGCGCTGTCACCTCATGAACACTGATTGCTGGCTGTCGCTGATGATGATGATGATGATGTGGACCCCGGGACAGGATTCGTCAGTGACAGATGGCTCAGTCGCAGTCAGTGGCAGTCATGCTTCAAAGTTCGCCTTCGTTGCGTAGCTACCCATTTCCCCGCTTCACGGACCGATTGTGCCGTGGCTCCCAATGTCTGAGTATCCCTCGCTTATTCTCCCATTTTTGGTGACGGAAATTGTAGCAGTTGAAATCAACGTACCCTTTGTGCGTGGTTCGCAGCTGATAAGCTCATTTTTAATGGCTGTATTTGCCCTTAGAGATGCTGTGGAAACCAATGTCTTCCTAAACAAACGTTGCACAGCTGGTTAAAATACGTTTTGTGGCGGGTTGGGGTGTACCTGGTGTATACTGACAGTTTCTTCAACGGAGTCAGCTGAACGTGACGCGGAGCACCACGGAACAGTAACCGTGGTGATTAGTACTTGTTATAGGAGGTGCGGTTTACTCGACGGGTAGGCCTGTGCATTCGGATAACTTCGACAGTTGGGTTTATGTTTATGCTCACTTGTGCTTTACTTTCTGCTGCTGCGAACTGAGGAAATAGTATAGGACAGAATTTTGAATCAGAATGCCTGTACCAACTTGCATGCCAATTACCTGGAAAGTAAAATGAAGTGGCAAACGCCAATCGTACATAATTTTTCCCCTTGCCACCAATGTGCTTATTGCATGGTAACTCAACACTATGTCCATGATTTGTTGAGCAGGTTTTGCGTAACTGTTTTCAGCACCTAGGTTAAGTCATTACATTATTGAGTTCCAAAGCCGTATGTGTTGTACGTTATCGCCAACAGATTTATCTGTTTGTTGGACCTTTTTGCCATCTCAAAGAATTTCCTAATGCAGGACCTCTTGTTGAGCCTTGTCACCGTTTTTATAGATACAACAGGGATTTGATTAGGCCTAACCAATGGAACACCTTTTGCGAAGCAAATTACGTGAAGATACCGTATAGAATTTTCAAACTGGTGCCACATGTTCACGAAGTCCGTCACTCTACATATCCGTTGCGTTGTGTACACAGCATTGGACCAAGAAGAAACAAATCCTCATGTCTTACTTTTGCGAACCAGCCGTTTTTAAATCCACCGCGACGAAATTCGACTAGCTTGCATGAGGTCTTGCCCCATTAGCTTTTCGACCACCCCCTCCCAGCAATCATACACTAGCTTGATGGCGTTCCTTTGAGTTCGCCATTGCAGCGCCGTCTGCCCTTTTGCTTATTGATGCTCACTGTTTCGAAATTCATAACGGAGACAAACCGATGTAATCATCAACCGGTGGTGGTATATCTGCAGGGATGGATACTCCGAATGACCGCTTAGAGTACCACTTATTTTAGAAGTAAGGCATCGATTGGGATGCATTTGTCAACCATCTGCAAAAACGAGTTCACACATCACTATATACAGTTGAATTATTTTTCGTCTCCTACTCATTTGTGAACTTGTTAACTGGGAATTCGGGTTACTAACTCCGATCATCCAACTGTTAAGTAGCAACCAGACAGTCGTCATTTAAGAGTAGCAGAAATGCCTGTCCGGTTATTTTCCACTTATATCCCGGCACCTGGCGCTTTTTATCGCAAGAAGGCAGACAGCGTCAGCTCCTAACATCACATTTAATAGTTTTTATTGCGGTGCTAAGATGCGTTGGTTCGTAACTTGTGAACACTACAATTATTGATCACCACCCAACTGTAAATGTGCTCTAACTGAACGATTGCTTTCGACCACTTACTGAATCTGGTGTCTGCATGCTCTTCCAGTGTAACCATAGGGTCAACACCCTCGACCTGTTTCCCGTCTGCAGCCTTTTTATCGACTCTTTAAAGCATATTGGTGATGTGAAGTGTTCCTCTAGTATTCTTTGACGTATCTGAACGTTATTCTCTTCCATATTTGAGGGTTTGGAACGTCCGTCGCTTAATTGCACAGTCATTTGTCCACTTGATCCGTTGCGGTTGAACTGATGTCCACACTAACTATCACTGAGCTATTAGATAAAGCACTACTGTCCTCCTGCCTACCGATCCAGTTCGCCAGATTCTCAGCTGGTATAAATTGGTCTCTTTGTGGAGGAATTGGTGAATGTGGAGTGGCACGGAAACCAAACTTATCATGAACTCTTATGTGTGACTTCCGATCATCGCATCTGACAATTAATTACAACCGTGAAAACTAAACACCCACGGTGACGAGCAGGACACGGACTGAAAGAAAGAACTTTTCGCGCTTGGCAGCAGGAATATTGACAAGATAAGCACTATTGACACATGGTACATGCTTTAGACACGGACATAGAATAGATCTCGAGAATGTTAAAGTTTTAAGACGGTGATAGGTAAGGCGGTGGAAATTACTAAGCATCTAATCGTGGATAGAATCCAGGGTGTGGAACTAGCGAGCGTATGGAAAGCGGTCTTAGATAAGCCGAGTTGACGCGTGATTGTGGTTGTCAATCCGCGTAGAATCATTAAAAAAA
>NW_008751837.1:28068-39021 GCF_000715545.1 Opisthorchis viverrini
GGAAGGCCAAATTGGAGCAACTGGACGACGAAAACCGAGTCCCAGAACGGCAATCAAACGTATTATGAGGCAGCCTGTCCTCAGTGATGGAATTATGAAGACGGTGAGAATATGGAAATTTTTAAGACGGGGACTGCGATTCACACCACAGCGGCTGATAGCCGAGTTGGTGGAAATTACTAAGTCTCACAGCGTGAATAGGATTGAGGGTGTGGAACTAGCGAGCGTATGGAAAGCGGTCTTAGATAAGCCGAGTTGACGCGTGATTGTGGTTGTCAATCCGCGTAGAATCATTAAAAAAAACCAGGGGACGAGGGTGCAAATCCCAACGCAACCAAAGTTCACAGCATCCCTCATAGACAACCATCCTAGCACTAGCTCATCCACACAGATGGATAGAAAGTTCAAACAACGTCCAATAGGGTTCATCAAGTGGGCCGAACCAGATGAACTAGATCCTAGGCTGGACCCAAACACGTAGATTTTCCCATCGTCCCAACACTTGGTCACCCACCCTAACACAAAAATCCCTCGACCGACACCCAACAGAGATTTTGCTTTACTTAGCTGGTTGGTTCTCCTTTTGCCTTAAATCTCGACCAACCTCGTAACCCAGTCGCTTGGCCTGACGACGCTTTTGTGCCAAAAGCGAAACGTTACCCAGTAATAAATCCACCGATTGTTACCAAACTTATCCGAAAACGATGACTACTCGATCGGCTCCAAGAATTTCTCACGTGGTTGAACTACTGATATCTGTTTTGGTCAGGAGACTTCAGTATTTTCCTGCCAAGCTGCATCTGCGCTTCGTGCCTGGCATCCATCACAAGAATGCCCTGGTTTTTATTTTCACTGATCGATTTACATGTAATAGCCGAAATGACCCCTTGGGATTCAGGTACAAGGATCTCCACTGTGTTGTTCTTATCGTCTGCTAGTGAAAGTGGAGCGCCGATAGTAATTGTCGAAGCAATTACCCTCTTCTGTCATGTGTGCATTCTCTTGGTTTAACCGCACCGTATCGTAATCTGCTTTCAATTTTTTTCGTTACCTGACAGGAGCTTGAGGAGGAAGAAGATCGACGACGACGGGAAGAAGCAATGGCCCAAGCTGAGGCGGAGGACGATGAGTCTGATAGTACTGGTCTGACAGGTGAAGGTTATTCTGGTGATCCCGACAAACGTAGTGGCAAGAAGAAGGCAAAAAAGCGTAAGGGTAACAAGAAAGGAAATACTTCTACTGCAAGCAAGAGAAAACGTCTAGATGGACCCATTGATGGCACTGAAGAGCTATCCCGTAAGGTGTATGATACAATGGAGAAGTTGAAGGAAATATTCTTCGTAATACGTTTGCATCGACATAATTCCGCAGCGACCCTTCCTCCCACCTCTGACCCTGATCAACCAGTACACAGCGAGCTAATGGATAGTCGTGACGCTTTTCTCCAAATGGCGCGTGAACGTCACCTGGAGTTTTCCTCTCTCCGGCGAGCAAAGTATTCTACAATGGTGTTGTTGTACGAGCTCCACATGGAACAGAGACAAAGCTTTATGTACAATTGCAACGTCTGTGGTGCACAAATTGAAACAAGATGGCACTGTAACGACTGCGAAGAATATGACCTGTGCTCTCGCTGTTACGCCACCGAGAACCATCCTCATCCCATGGTGAAATACGGACTCGGAATCGATGAAGATTCTGGGACAAATGAAGAGTCAACTGATCGGCCTTCGGGTGCGAATTCTACAGCTGATCGCCGTAGCAGCATCGAGCGTTGTATTAAATCTTTGCTGCATGCGTGTCAGTGCCGCGATGCCAATTGTCGTATGCAGACCTGCACACAGATGAAGCGTGTGTTATGCCACACTCGCAATTGTGTTAAGAAGGCAACAAACAGTTGTTTACTATGCCGTCAGTTGCTGTCACTCTTGTGGCATCATGCCCGCTGTTGTGACGAGTCGAAGTGTCCAGTTCCATTCTGCTTAAATATCAAATACCGCGTCAAACAAAAACAGCTGCAACAGCGTCTGCAGCAGAGCAAACTACTCCGTCGCAGAATTTCTACTATGCATAGGGGTGCTGTTCCAGCGGCTGAACAGTTGAGTTCTCATGCTTCTTCCCTACCGACCCCCTCTGGTGTGCAGCCAGTTCCCGAAGGGAGCCACGGCCTACAGTCACCCTCAACCTACACCGCTGCTGCAACACCGGTCACGGTGAGTGGCCAAGTTCTTCATCCTCCACACACAATTGCGTCTCCGTCTGGATTTCAGGCTACCCAACACACAACCCAAACCGCACATCAACCGTCAAATGTAGTTGGCCCGATGGGTGATACGCCAAGCCCGCAGCTTCAGCAGCGAAGTTCTGTCCAAGTCACGCCTCTTTCTCAAGGAAGCCCGCTTTCCGCTACCCGCCCTTTACCAAGTAACTCGGCTTTTCCTTCCGGCACCAGAGTTGTTGTTCAGCAGTCTCAGCAGTCAGCCGGATTGGTACACCCTCAACCCAACTCAAACGCCCCTGCTGGAAATTGGCGTGCCAGACCAGCTTTACCAACTACCGTCCCAGGAAGTACACCCTACTCACTGGCTAACAACTGTCAGCCGTTGCAAATTTCCCAGGGGCCGACGCAATCTATTCCTTCCACATCTGGTCATGCAACTGTTAATCAGCCTAATAGTCAAAAAGCGTCTGCAATAGCTGCGATGGCGGCCAGAGCCAGACCACAAGACATAGCTCACGTCAGTCACGTAATTCACTTGATCAAAGCCACCGGTGCCTCAAGTGAAGAACAGAACCGCCGGGTATGTCTTGGTTGTTAGGACTTTGTTTCGCGTGGTGCAGTCGCCCAGTGCATGTGTGCGTAACTCAGTCATCGGCAGCTGAGTCCATAGTGCATTAAACTATTGTTTTTTTTCGATAACTATGTCAGTTTGAACACGCACGAAAACTCAAAAAATTTCGTGGGTATTTGCCCTACGGGTACGTCCAAATAAACTTTATAGCGCAAGTGTCGCTGCCTATGATGTTCGCGAGACTTCCTGTTCACTGTGCCATTTTGGTCAGTCTGACTACGTCATCCGGTAAACCGTCGAGTAGAGGTTTTTGGGGATGTACACTATTATGTGTACATGTGAAAGTTTCCTTTATGATTTAAACTGTCTTAATCATCCAATACGGGCTAAGTCTGAAAATTCCATCTTTCGTACCAGAAGTTTATTTTAACCATTCTTTTCAACTGATAATGTCATTTAATGATAATTTAGGTGGTGAGCCAAAACTGTTTTTGGTCATCACGGGTTACGGACACCATGTGTGATGAATACGGAGGTTCACTTAGTTAAGTGACCCTGCTAGAACTTTCTCAGGGGCACTCAACAACATATCATTGTTAATTTCTCATTCAACGGAGTGTGGATCAGTTTTCAGTGGTCACCTCGGAAAGTTTAGTTCAAAGTTCGTCCTCGTGTCGATTCAACGGCATTACAGGGTAAATACCATGGTCCGAGCTTTCTCTGCCCGACCAACTAGTGTGGCTAGTGCTCAAAAATGCACTGCAGCCTAAGCGACTACACCGTTTTCCACTTTCTTTCGAGGCGCAATAAGCCTCTCCGAGCACAAATAGGTTTGAGACCGGGCAACTCTTGTCAGTCATCGCACGGGAAGGGTCAAATCTGGCTGATGTTTGATGTTAGCAGTGTAATTTGACAACTAACGCTTACTGTAAGTCTTTAGTTGGTCGTTCATAGCTAGTTGAAATGCTCTATCCTATCGCATGTTTTCCGGGTGTTTAGTGCACTAGAGGCAGCAACTTCCATTGTCTCTTACAC
The DNA here is from genome assembly GCF_000715545.1 of Opisthorchis viverrini. Lineage (NCBI taxonomy): Eukaryota > Metazoa > Platyhelminthes > Trematoda > Opisthorchiida > Opisthorchiidae > Opisthorchis > Opisthorchis viverrini. Next base: position 31,896 of record NW_008751837.1, read on the forward strand.
AGTGACCATCACTGCACCATGTTCCTTGTGTCCAACGCGGTTGTTCAACATTTTCTTGACCAAGTGTGTTTGTTTTACGCAAAAGGTTTCGGCTAGAATTGCATGGTTTGCCTCTATGTCTTTCGGTTTTCACTTTGGATTATTCGTAGATAGGCACTTTCAGTTTTCTCTAAATCTGATTGGTCTATTTCCGCGCCTTATTTTCTTTCCAGTTCATTGACTGGATCAAGGGCCATCCAGAGTACCATGCAGCATTCTTCGCTCTGCATTCGCAAAACAAGCAAGCTGGCCTCAGAGCCCAAACGGCGCAGCGGCGAATGGTCGTAACAACTATTCCATCCACCGCTCCCTCTGCTCCGGTTGTTTCAACATTAGCGGACGTATCCCAGTCTCTTCTAGGCACGAGCACGCTGTCGAACAATGTTGTGATCGTACCGTCACCTGCAGTCACTACTATCACTAACCACAACAGTGGTATTCCTGGAAACCACATTCAAAACTTGGTGAGCACCAACCCAAACGTCAATTCGCTCCCTGTTGTAACCGCACCTCCGCTGGGCTCAACACAATCTACTGTTGTTCATCAACCTGTACAATGGATATCCATACAGCCTCCCGTTACCGCCAATCACCAACCAGTCATGACCGCCCCCACCTTACATTCTGGTCAAGCTGGTTCGAACACGACTACGTTGAGATTTAGAACCGTACCGTCCCAGTCTCAGCCTCAAGTTCAACACTTTTACAGCACTACCTCATCACTGGGTCAGGGGAATACCACTTTCGTTAATAACGTGCCGGCAACGGGTATGTTCGTCTCTGCTGCTAACGCGAGCATGCTATCTGTAGGGGGTCCACAACAGGTCATTGGGTCGACTCAGCGAGTGGCTTCGGCGAATGCTGCACTTACAACACTTGGTCGTCAAAATGCCGCTCCTCAGGCCGCCATAGTTCACTTTCGGCCACAGCAACAGTCCGTCAGTGGACAAGTTCCATCTCACATAATTTTGACCAACACAAGTGCTTCTGGGCAGCTCCAACATCAATCCCAACCACAACTGATATCCACCTCCGGCGGTGGTCGGCAGGTCGTCGCACTCATGACCCCCCAACAGTCCGGGCCGCACCCAAACGCTGATCCCAATTCCGGTATTCTGGATCCTGGAGCACCTCCTAGTGCGGTTGGCAATAATATGAATGCCGGGATCAAGTGATATATAATAAATCATTGGCTTTTTGTTCCTCTCTTTGGCTGTGTATGAATGGGACTCTACCCAGAGAAAGCGGAAATAAGCATGCATGACACCACTGTACACAGTGCACGGGTTTTGTCAACAACGGAGCTTGGCCTAATCAACCATATCTGCGGGCCTTCTCGTCCAAGTGACCCAATGATTCTGTGGTTATTTTCTTTCAGAATATCCGCTTTCCGTCCCGCCTGGTTTGTCAGTTCATTGTTATCCTTCATCGCATTTACGTTCCATACATAGGTTTCTGCTGTATCAAAATGGTCTTTTTCCCAAATTCCCCTCATTTGAATGCTTTCAAGCACTTCTTTAACGGACCCCCCGTCTTAATTCTGTATTGTTGACCCCTGTTAATTTTTAAGCCTGTGCCGCCCTCCACGGTCCGTTCAACTGTCGTTCAGTGACGCTTGCCGATTGCTATCAGACTGTGCTCGATCCTCACGTCTGCCATTGTGATGTGCAACAGTGGGATTTGTCTTTATAGATCTTCACTTCCCAATATTACTTGCTATCTTTGACTTGTTGACTTCCAGATTGAATTCACCTATACACAAGTGATCAGCTTATTCTACCAGTTGGTTTTACTGAACTCAAGTGCGTCAAATCACGTAAACTCTTCCTGACATGTGGCGATCCGTTTGTACACATTTTGTTCCAGTTTACGAAAGGCCTTCGCTACAACTTTGTCGCTAGGCGTCCCCTTATCGTCTTGCCTGTGTGCGTAACTACGTCGCTTTTGTCAGTCCTCGGGGAGATTTTGATTACGCCTTTGGTTATTTGGCTCCAACTCCATCATTGTACATATATTTAGGAAGGTCTTCGCTCACCCTCTGGCGCTCGCTCGCCGGCTTGTACATGTACCTTCCCCACCTAATGCCCGCAGGTACGCTTTCCTATTCCTGTCTAGACCTATTGTCTTTGCATAGTGCTTTTACTGGTGTACATGCTCATCGGAGATCTGGTCACAGGCCTTTTGCAATTTTGTTGCCCAATTAATTCCCTCGAACAAGGGTAGTGTTCTTGAGACCACTTCTGTCCATAGGTATGTTAGACACCTTGTGTCTACCTGTAAATTGATTGCATATAGAGCGCTACATTGTCACTGACTTTTTGAGCATCACTTACCTCTCACGAGAGATCGTTTCGTTCGTTTTTTAAGCAGAGCGGAATTTCTTAGTCATTCAAGACACGTTGACTTTTCGGTTCGATGGTGCCTAAATCTTGGACCACTTCCCATTATTGTAGGTCCTTCTTGTACGAAGCAGTCGAATATGGACAGTATGACCGCATACAGGAACAGCGAGCTAACTGTCTTTCGGGAAAATTCCCCTGGCGGTCTCCAATGTGATTGTGGTTTCGTCTTGCACTGCATCATGTTGGGTTTAACTGAAACTCAGAGGGCCTAGAAACGTAGCCTGGCATCACTTTAGTTGTTGTTCCTGATATCCAGTTTGAATATAAGTTGGATACAGACAATACTTCGCATGGTCATCTACTCTTGTGTTGCTGATTGGGTTTTTTAGTTTTAACTGAAATGCAGTGTTTGACTGCTGATAGGTCAGATTGCTAGGTAACGATTTAAAGAGGAGCGAATGTGAGCATTGCTCCCAACAACTCTATCCAGACCGGTTGATCATGTCCAGTAAAGTTTCTGGCCGGGGTTTGGGAAATCTCACTTTGCGGTCTTCAAAACGTCAAGCGCCATTTCGCGGAAAGTACTTTTTAGTTTAAGAATAGTTCATATGTGGAGTACACTACTGGAGTCTGTAGTTCATTGAGACTTCGTCGGCTGATATCGTTTTCGATCGTTTGCCTGTTGTTCAACTTTATCTGGTTTGGTTCTCCGTCATATTGACGCTAAGTTATACTATGCAAATCGATTCACCATGAACTAGAGTATGCCCCGCAAGCAGCTCCGTAATCAGGTTTCAGTTACAGCAAGGATTTTGCCTCTCGTGAGAGGACCAAACAGGTTAATACATAACTGTTGGTTATTATCACCTGGGACTGTTTCTTAGAGGATTTACAAATTGAACGTACTCGGTGGAGAATCTTACCGAAATATGACTCCTGTATAACAGGCAGAAATTAGACCAACATTCTGAATAAATGGCGCACGTCACATCTTCGGGGATCCGTCTACGGTCTTTGTCGGGATGAATCAAGGCATTTTAGGCGGTCCTTTTAAAGGAGCGATTGTGTTCACCGTCGGCGCTCGGTGTTGGAGGAGGAGTAAAGTCGATTATTTGCTATAAGGAACTGGCCGTATAGAACTCCGTGGAGTGTGCTGCATTGCCTTCACTGTTCCAGCTTCAACTCGGCCTTAATGTCATGGGGATGCATTTTTCATCAAGCTAAAGCCTAATGTGGTTTTGGTACAGCTAGATGCATTTTGAATCAACATATTCAGCGACATTCTAAGCCTGTCGTAGCACAGCTCTGAGAGGATCATGCAGAGTAGATCTATTCCTACTTGCATGATTGTGGCGCTGCGCTATGGTGCCACTCCTCAACGACCTAATTCGGTTGATACTGGCGCATTTCCAGCCGAATTGCTCGGGCTCTCGATCATAAATAGACAACAGACGGTGTGGATACGGTGATGACTACTCTGGTCTCATGGAGGTTATAAGGGAAGGGAGCTTGTATGCAAGCGATCTGACGAATCGATCATGGTCGCCTCCGCAGGAACTTCGAGGATGATTTACGGGTGTTTCCTAGTTTGAAGTCAGCTCCTTAGCTGATCATGCGTAACTTTCGTGATGCTGGTTTCGCCATCAACTTCCAAAACCCAAATAGTTGAACTAATTTCCTGCAGACCTCAACGTTTAGCCTTCAGGGAATCCCAATGCATGGAAGGCCTTTATGTCCACGCAGTCTGGATTAGGGTATCGACATTCTTAACAGAGTCCTTCACGTCCCCTGACGTGTACGACCTCCATCACATTACGGTAGTGAGCAGCGCAGGTTATTGTGATCCTGATACCTACAGCCAATAGATCACTAATCCAAATGTAGCCAAACGGCCGTTCTCAATCTGCACGTTTAGTGTACTACCAGCTTTCCTGATCGGGCTTTTGTTCTTGCCTATCTCTTGCTAATTGGTTCGGCACTCGGATTGTTGAATAAAGGTGGTGCACAAGTCGGGATGTGAAAAAGTGCGGTTTCGTATGGATCGTTAACAGTTGATTTGTGAACTTCCGACAAATATAGTCTGGAAGTGCCTGAAGGAAGGTTCCACTGTGCCATAATCTGCGCGTTCATAAAGTCTCGTACATGGGAAGAGCTGCGCAACCTCAGTATGATGTTAAACGCGGTGTCTGTAATGAGCGAACGGTTGCGCGACTGTAAGTGATGGGATTAACTCGGCTGATAGGCGATAGTAGGGTTCGGTGCTTGCATTGAAATAGTAAGGCTGCCCTGAAGGTATTCACAAGTGGTAGTGCTTTACTCCAGTCTGGCAACGGCCTTGATCTCAACAGCACTAAAGTGTTCGAGGTCACTGTGTGGATCTGATGAAGGTCGACGCTGTAGATGATGATGGTTGACAAATGGAAGACCCAAGCATATTACTAGGAGGTTAACTTACTGTTTTTCAGAGGATAGCATTTATTCGCTCTAGTCCAATCACCATGTGTCTCAATGATGATTGTCCCATGAGTCAGCTTTAAGGCCTCAGCAACTTAGGAGTTTTGCATTTATCTTATCCGTATAACCACTCGTGTACTCCCCTGACCTCACCAGAGGGACTGACTGCTGCGCAGCGGGATCCGGGTTCTACACTTTTGGTGCTGATTTTCACACCCGGGCCCCCAATGGATTTCGTTCTCGTGCTACTCTAACCCACCCTGGTGTCTGTTTATGGACTTCCGTTTCGAATTCCGGAGACCTGGATTTTGCGCGTTCATCCGATCACACCTGAGTGGTTATCTTGGTACTTCAATCGAACCCATACGCGGCTGAGGTTTCGTGGGACAACAGTGGAGTATCACCAGTGCAGCTAGGCTATAGGGAGATTTGTTGGGACGACTCGTCGCCTGTTGCGCGTGGTGTCAAATCGAGCAAGATTGTGGAGTCGCTAGGTGTTAAGATGAGGGAATAGTAGCTCACGTTGCTCATGTAGCCGTTTGGCTGCAAAGGTTGCAAACGTTCGTTCACGCGGTCAGATAGCTGCATGTTTCGGATGATTAATGATGGGAATGAGATGCGATCACTTTTCACTTGGTAGTATAGCCATTTAACCTTCCGATAAGCAGGGTTCCAACGTTGGTTCAACACATCTAAATCATTTATCTCGAGGGTTGGGCATCGTCAAGCCCAGCAAAAATAACTGCTTGCAATTGTGGAAATCGGAAAGTGTTCCGATGACAGTCTCGTATTAGATGTCGTTTCCACAATATTCACGACAGCTCAGCAGTGGACGGTTCATCTAGACGAGGTGCTACTGGTCCTCTAGGTTGGGTGACAAACGATATTTGCATCACAAGCGTGATTTGCCAAACTGGTTTCGTCCGGAGCTTGTGACATTAGCACGCATCTCTAGACAAATTACTATCATACACTGCTCAATTCAGTCGGCAATATCTGGATCCGCGTAACTGTCCCCGAAAATTCGCATACGAGGCTTCCTTCTATGGTATGTCTAAGCAGCGCGAAATGGGCTGCACTCTCCACAGGCCATGATCCCAGTCTTTCCAAGGAAGTATTTCCTGACCTCGATAGGACACTTATTTCAAAAGGAACCCACCGGATATTCTTCGGCGTTTTATTCTTCGCAGATTTCTAATGACCTGCATCTTGTGCCTGCAAAGTCGCATCATAACCCTAACCGGTGGAGTGGTTCCCAATATGTGAAAAGCTAACGGCTAACTGCACTTAGGCTTTTCCTTGCGACTACATGGGATCGTACGATGCTAATTTGTTTTTCTTCAGTGTTTCTGGTTTCCACCGGCCACCCGAATGCCTCAACCTCTACCTTATCCTATTCTGTAGTGTAAAGTGGTTGTAGTAGTCCCAATTGGTTGTCGTGTTATGACCCATCATAAGCCCAAGGACAGTAGGCCTGTTTCCATCACTCAGACTTTTCCTCAGATTATTTATCAGGCTATCATGGGCTATTCCAGCGATTCACGTAACCGGAATTCCCTCTGTAGGTACACTTTTAGCTGCATTCGGTCGTATTTATTATTCCAAGAGTTTTACAGATTCCAATTTCCGCCACAGTAGTACATGGGAGAGATATTACCACACTGAGAATTGTTTTGTCCCCCGGCGGATTTTATAAGACCCAGAAATATTCTGTCATCTCCTGACACGAGTACACTCCGCTCATCCCGAATATTTTAATTCTTGATATTATGGTTTTCGCATCAAAAGCTGTTCGAATTTCTCAGTAGCCTGAGTAGAGATTTTAACATCATTCATGGTTTCTCGTTGATTTTTTAAAATCTCATTCTAAGGCAAACATGAATTGCACATACACAAATAAACTCATGCCACATCGGCCGTCGCGTGGTGCCATCAGCCGGGTCGCCTTACTTGCTGCATACAGCAGGGCGGGTAAGCGAAAACAGGCTACTGCTGACGCCTCCCTTCTCTCTCCTTCACATACTTTTTCTTCCCCCTCTCCCCACCCCATTAATAACTCTCTCCTTGTAGGCCCAGCACCTAGGACTGATGACTCCGTTCGTCATGCATCGGTTTTGCATGCAGCATCTGCTCGTCGCATGGTGCCGACATCTTCAGGAATCTCCAAATCAGTCCTCAAGCCTCGACACCCACTCTATCTGGCCGCTTTCAATGTTCGCACTCTGAAGCAAGCAGGACAACAAGCTGCTCTTGCACTCACACTGGACTCGCTTGGCATTGATGTGTGCTGT
>NW_008751837.1:41723-53834 GCF_000715545.1 Opisthorchis viverrini
TATCAAGCTACAGTACGGGCTGTTTTGTTGTATGGCTGTGAGACTTGGCCTATTCGAGCAGCGGACCTGAGACGTCTTCAGGTGTTCGACAATCGTTGTCTCAGAACCATAGCTCATTTGGGTTGGTGTCGGCGAATCCGTAACGAGGCAGTTAGAAAGCGTGTTTTCGGTTGTGTAACGGGTACTTCCATTGAAGAATGTTCCAGCACCATGTCATGCTGTCGATGATGATGATGAAGGCATCCTTGTCAGAATCGCCATTCCTGACGAACTCCCGCACGCTCTGTACATGGATGAAGGTGAAAGCTTTAGTCGGTGCTTGTCTAACTGCTGCCTATAACTGGGCTAAAGAAAAGCAGATAACCATTAATCTGTGATGTCCTCTCGGTTGTTCGCTTCCCCATTGTCCGAAAGAAGTAGGACTTAGCTACTGTTAGCTTAGGGACGAGGTTGATAGTGATGCCCATTCTCAAAAAGTCTACTCGCATTGGGTGTGGCAGTCGCAAGAATTAGCTTGACACCCGCTCCAACCAGAGTTCGCGTCGCCTATTTTGCGTCGTCTTACGAAGGTGCATGGAGACGGCATTCAAGAACAGCAGGAAGGATTCCGGCCGCAAAGATAATGTGTGAATGACATTTTCAGGTGTTAGAACAGCCGTATGTTTACAGGCCCCCCACAGTTTGGGTGTTGATTCTGTCAACCGGTCTTTTTTCTACACGCCTGCGCATCAGGATATGCCCCAAAAGTTCATGAATATCACTCGCTGTCTGTATTCACATGCTTGTGGGCTCGTGAGTGTGTGGGATCCTCTCCGAAAGCTTTCCTATAAGCAGCGCCATCCGACGAGTTTGTGCACTCCCTCCATTTTCTGTTTAATTTCATTATTGATGGGATAATGAGGCGAACTCTGGCAGGTTTCGGGGCCACAGTACACAATGCCAAGGAGAAGCGAATCGGCTCCGTGGAGCAAAATTTCAGTTCACAGTGCACCACAGAAAGTTGCGGGTGTGATTTCAGATGGGACAATCGTGGTGTATACACGACTGACAAAACAGAGCTTATAAGGATAGGGTAGGAGGGCTCGATGTTCAAGGGTGGATGGCGGAATGACTGTCCCTACCACTGGCGGTAACAGAATACAACAAGCCATAAGGATAAGTAGATGCATTCAAAGGCTTGCAACAGCAACCAAACATATGCCCAAATTTTTGTGGGTGTTTTTGGCACTGGGTTGCTGTAGGTCAGTTTACTAGGGGTTTGGGTGGTTGATTTTCTGACAAACGTATGGCGGCGTAAGCAGGAGCTGCTAGATGTCTCATGGAAGAGTAACGAGCAAAGTGGATGAGCCAACGAGTTTTAGTATGTTAGAAAACCACTAGCAACCCACGAAATCGTGAACTGTTATAACTGATTGTGGCGTTTGGCCTCGGATTCAATTTTTATGGCAACCTGAATGGAAATCCGAACTCACTAGCCAACGATAAAAAGCCTATCCTAAACAGCCTAATAATTGCAGCACCTCTAATCATGTCAAACCGACGAACGTACACAATCTTAGTGCTAAAATCTCCAGAGACGCGTCAGAGATGGGAGACTAATCCGAGGGTAGCGGGGTACTTGAATCAAAAGTTCATATGGCAGTCGAGGGAATTACATCATGCGAACTCTAGCAGGTCTCTGGAACCCCGGTTTTCCAATCCTTTCCAGCACGAACCTTATCGACATTGTTCTCATTCATAAAAAGCAAGAATTGCAAGCGATGCTTCAAAAGCCGACTAAATTCACCCAGTTTTTTGGTACGTGCTTTGAGCCCACAAAGTAGGAAGTCGTGTTACAGGACGTACATACCTCAGAATTCAGGGAGTGGCACTGGAAGTTGTGGAACACCATACGCATCTTGGAAATTGCTTTAGCTCTGATGGAAGTGCCAGACGAGTTAAACGCACGAATCTAAAGTCAGAATTGTGTTTACCCACGTGCCGCCAAATGGATACCTCACCGGGTCTCAAAGGACGCGCGTGTCAAGCTACGGTACGGGTTATACTCTTGCATGGCAGAAAGAAATAAAGAATGTTACGATAATTTTCGGTATCGTTCATGTTGTTCGATTTCCAGGGTTGGGTCCACGTGACATTTCCTGTGTTTGGCTAGAGGCACTGAACACTACGTCGGCTAACCGATGCTGGTGACCTTCATTTTGTCAGTTCTTGTCCAGATTGCCTGACTGACTGTTGGAAGTGTAGGTACCTCGAATGTTTGTTTTAGGTTAGCCCTAGGTTCGCCCACCCTGCCTCATTTATATCCTCTTACCATCATAAAGCTTTATATGACTAAACTTATATGGCTAAACGCAGTGAAGCATTAGTATTCTCATCCGGTGTTGCTGTCAGTGTTGATGATCATGCTCCATTCATATTCAGTTTCCTCCTAAACAACGTTTTTGACGAAATCGAATTCACAGTCGTAGAAGAGAACAACGGAAAGCTGGCATCTCTGGACGTCTTCATCGCTAGACTGCCTAATGGACAGCTAAAAACAGTTCTACAGAAAGGCCAAATTCTGAGCTACCACAGCAACCATCCGAGACGTAACAAGTAAAGCTGCATTCAGCACTTTTCATACGGATCGAGATACATTACAGCATAAACGAATCCAAGATTAAAGAAGAACACCTGTAGTAATTGTTCCGGAGAAATAGATACCCCAGGGATTTCATCTGGAGATCATTCAGCAAGCCAAACGTGACTAACGCAACAGCCCAAATTGGAAGCATACACCAGGAACACCGTCGAAATGACGGCGAGGTTCTTACGACAGCATAGTACGACGGTGGCTTACAAACCTGCGAATACTTTGCGGAAGACACTATCGAACTCGGAAGGAAAGTTAGATCGAATGATTAAAAACAATGCCATTTAAAGGATCCAATACAAGGACGGCGAAAAACATACATACATAAGGCAAACAGGAAGGCAGCTCTCCACCAGAATACATGACCATGAGCGCGCTACTAAAAAACAGGATCAATTTTATCTCAACCCCGTTCACAAAGATCAGGAAAGATACGAGTTTGACTGGGTCGGTGTTCCCATGTTGGCTCACGCAAGAGCGAAGAGAGAACGCGAATTTATGCAAGCGTGAAGACAGCAACAAGCGTATCAAAATTGGCCACTAAAAGTAAGAGGACGCCAGAACCACGGAGCTTCGAACTGCATAAGCAAGTAGGTAAGAATCTCTTAAAAGAAGCAGGGGGGCCCGAATCAAACGAGCACCCAGTTAATAAACCAGTGCCAAACTAACCGGCGGACGCAAAGACGCCAATCGGTACAATGGAGGAACTACGGCAGTTTACACGGCAGGTCACTCGAGAAAATCAAACCACAACGCAATGCAAGTAGGGAAGAAGGCAGTTAAAACGGAAGAAAACCACTAGAAATGGAAGTCATTGAAATGACCAATCGACTCAAAGGACCAAACCACCGCGCAACAAAGAGCACGGCGCGACCAACAAACTCGCGGAAAACGCTGTCACTCAATTAGCTAATCACGTTAAGGGACAGCAGATAGCCTTCAAATTCTATGTAGACGTGCGCAGGCAAACTGTAGGTAACCTTCCAGCTGCGCACTGATGATTTCTCCCTGTATGGTGACGAACCGTTTGCAAATCAGTCGCCAAGCTCGGCCAACAGATCAACGACCACCTGATCAACAACCAATAATTTCGTAAGGTACAAGCGCCTTCGTAATCTGGGAGACACGGTGTACACTCGTCCAAATGTCCCACCAAAAGTAGTTGATACTCGAGAATTAATTTCGCCCTTATTTATACCCGGCTCCGGGGTCATCAGCGATAACATTCGAGCTAATCTTAGCCCCCTCCAGGAACGATGTCGTAAGTTGGCGCTTTTCGCACTTTGGCTGTGAGAATTGCCGGGTCCTGTAGTCGAACAAGCCATCTTAGCACGTGCTTAAATTGGTTACATCCGATGATAGGTCACAACACAGTGAAGTGAGTGAAAAGACAAGTCCCGCAGATGAGTTTGAAAGTAGCGGGGAAGATGCCCGCATGAAATCTCCTTTGGTTGGAAGGACTGCTCATCTATCCGTCTCAAAATTCCCGAATTTCGGTGTTTTCCTGACTTGCTAGCAGTTATCTGACACCATCCTAATTAAGACCTTCATATTGCTCCCGCTGCTCACAGAATTGCACATCCCAGCCCAACTACCTCAATCACGACGCCGGTCACGGAGCTGTCCAGAAACTGAAGTATCAGTGCAGTGACTGCACGACGCTGCCATACCCTGTTTGGTAGCATACACACAATTACTCACTTCCTACTTTGACTGAGTTCTCTCGCTCATTCGTTCCACTACCGGCAACCACGAACAAAGTCTTCATCTGGCTTCAGCCGCCTCTGGAAGGCATTCATTCCAATCTGCTGAACGTTTCGTTGGATCTAAGCATCTCGGCGACTTTTATTATGTACTCCTCACCAATTCAATAATTTTCCGTGCAGTTCACGTTCTGTCTTGTGCGTTTGCATGAACTCCTTCTCCCAATGAACTTTTATGCTCGACTCCTCTCTGGCAGCAACACTAGTGAACCTTTTCAATTCCACCGCACACTGTGCCTACTACCATTTCTCCGTACTGCAACCCCCCCCACTTCACCATCTCCACTTACGGTTTTCGTAACCCTGACCATACGCCCAACAGTCCAAGGCCTCGAAGCCCAAGTGACAGCTTTAGGCTTTAGTTCAAATTGACCGGTCATGCCGTGGCAGTTCTGCTGCCTCTCCAGATCCGTTGTTCTGGTTCCACATTTTCTGCAGTTTGAAGTTTTTTTTAACACGTACTAGGCAGGATGCCTCTTCTTATGCCCTCCATCGCATTATATTTGCCCGCCTCTTTCAAATCCTAACGATCTGACTTTTTTCATTTGATATGTCCCTCATAATAAAGAAAAAGTCATTGTAATTTCAGTTCCCTACCCATGTCGGCTTACGCGTGACCAAGTCTACCTCGAATAATGCATCGAATAATGCCCGCTGCTTATGTCACCATTCCTTTTAAGCAGAATTACCGGTACCCATAAACCCCGCCAGTCATGCTTTTATTCTGACTGTAATATTATGATCATGACTGGAGGTATATCCTCCACAAGATGGGAATAAACATTATTATTATTACTGAAGGGAAGTACGTTAGCACCGTAAAAGACCGACGAGCGTTTTTTATCGTATAATGTTTGGCTACTCATGAGTAGCTTAATCAGACCCACGACGTTTTCAAACTTACTCTGCACATAGGCGCTGAAAAATATGACAGCACACTGAACTCAGTTGTATTCTTGTTGCCATTTTGGTCTTGCAATTGGCTAGTGTGCAAGCCACTGGTCGCTGAAGCGGTTCGCAGCATAACGACGGACATTATTTGGAAAAAATCTACTCTACCTTTTCCCCTCTTCTCGCGGCGTCAATCACAACATACAAGAGAGGAAGCCGTCTTCTCCCTAACAGGTCGACCTCGACCAAGCTGCACGAAGTGGCTTTCAAGTGTAAAATTCACGTGGATCTGCCTCATAGCGGAAATTCACAAGTTTTCGCACACGATTTCACTTCTGTTCCCAGTTATCCGTCATCTGTGGTGGCTTCTACTAACGCCCACAATTGAGTACTAATCACTGTCAATCAGAAAGCTCCGGGTTTTACAAGCGCAACACAGGTGGGTTGTCCCATCTGGTTAAACACGATACTGTACTGGGGAGGGGTGTGCGTCCCCATCAAAAATGCACTAACCGATTTAACCGTTACCGTCTTGTCTTTTCTGTTGGTCATGCTTTGTCCAATAGGATAGATTCATCCAAGGACCATCTGAAAATGGACCAGGCGTTCCAACAGCTGTCCACTCAGTGTTGAAAACTGTAAATATCATTCTGCTCAGCCAAAGTCTATCGTATGTGCCGGGCAAGAGGTTCAGTGTGACTTTCCAGGATTATTTTACAGTCCGAGGATGACTGCGATATTGGTAGTAGTAACCATGGCCTTCACACGTTTTTCCTGAACTCACCCTACTCCAGTGAGTTTAACCGATGATATCGGGATTGGTCTGTGATGTTACCTGCCACGAGCCTAGACCAAAACATCTGAATGTATTAGCGGGGCATCTGTTTTCGCGCCTGTTCAAGTGCATCTTGATAGAATGTTCCATAAGTCTTGCAGAAAGTTATTATTGTTATTTTACGTTGTTTGGATAACTCTGTGAGTTAGACGGCTCGGCGAGCTGTAGGTTAGCACTCAACAAGACTGTATAAATTCACTATACCTTAGTGATACCGTATAGTACAGCACCGTCCAATGCATCTACCCTCGTGGGGTGCGTTTTCAGATTATCTGGACTCAGGTTGCAAAAGGATGCTCGTTTACAACCAAGTAAAGATAAGGAACAAATATACAGATTTTATATCTCACATCCACCAGGTACAAGACCTAGGCGGAATGAAATCGGCTTCTGGTACTTTTGATTGAAAAAACACAAGGTGTAGACGTTGTGGAGATGTTGGAGATGTGCAATCTTTTCCACGCAACAAGATGCTGGCACTTTGGAGTTCTAAAATGAGTACCTGGACATTTTACGGGAACTTTTTGATGACTAGCAGTGTCAAGACTGAATTTCTGGTGATAAAATTCCCACATGCCTTTGTTGCTGGTTTAGTTATTATAGTGACCGTCATTCTGGGGTATGGTAGGATGTAGAGGGTGTTTCCATTGTAATTAAGAAATCATGGTCGCGATTAGGTCTATTATGTTCAGGCAAGTTCACATCCGAAACAGGGAAATGATTTCTTCAGTATCCCACCGGAAATCCCCGTAAAACCATACGACATCAGTGTATGGTTGATTTGAATAGGTATGTAAATTTGCGCACCTCAACCGAATTCGAAGTGTTCGGGCATCTTCAGGTATTTTAACTTCGATGGACTCCGACAAAATTTGAAAATTCATTATCCTTGCTTTACGCTAGACAATCAGCTTAGTTATCAAGCTTAATGAACCTGAATTGTTGCGAAGATGTGAGGGCTAGTTTATTGATTTTTCAAGTAGTCAAACTTAGTGGTTTGCTTCATTGTCACTTTTGAATGGATGTTACCTACACTGCAATATACTTAGGTTCTGTTCACATCGTGTAGCCTCCAGGAGGCGTAGCAGCTCCAATATGTTTTGGAGTAACTCTGTAGAGAACTCTCCTTCCAACATAGGACTGTTCATCGGATTATTGATCTTGCGCTACCCACGAGCCCACGCTTCAAAATACAGAACAAAACGCCTGTTGGCCTAGTTATCAAGACTGGATAAACAGCTTCAATCTGAAAATAGTAAACGTGGCTGCTACGGGACTGAATTTGACTTACCAGCAGTTAACCAAATACTGTAGATGTTTCCAAAAGCAATCAACCAGTATCAGTTGCATATTCATTTCTCCAGGACAAGATTCCTTCAGTTTGTGGATGTCCGAGAGGAGTGGGCTATTGGAATAGTTGTACATGGCTGGGAATGTTGGGCTAAAAAACCAGGCAAAACGTCCGATTAAGCTTCGAAGTTTTACTAAGATATTGCGCTTTCTCAAAATAAAATACAAATCTAAAGACTGCGAACGTTCCTTCTGTATGTCGTGAGGGGAAAAATCTTTAGACATCACTTTGGAGTGAAGACCGTGTGTGCATTTCAGGGCTGTGATAGTTTAGGGGAGAGGTGCCAAACTATGGTTGACAAGGCAACGCCTTGAGAGGAAATTCGTAGTTGGAAAGTGTGGTTCATCCCGAAGGAAAGTAATTCAAAGCCTAGATGATTCGGACCGTCTAATGCCAGGCTGTCGAAGATAGCAAAGTGGATCGGAGGAACCCTCATCGATCTAACGTGCTTTAAAATCTGACATCAGAACCGCCAGTTGATCGGACACTTGTTGTTCTGAATAAGTCATTCCAGTTTATAAGTAAGCGATCAACAACTGCTTACGAAGGCATATACCGTTCTGCCATTCTTAGACGATGGCAATGAGATACTTGAGCCTCAATGGGACATTTACGGTTTAGATGCCTTTTGTAAGTGATAAGAGTTAAACATTTTAGCGAGGTCCGTTTTCTTTAAATTTTAACACAGCGAAACTAAAATGACAGGGGGAACATCCTAATCTTTTTCCCGTTAGATGAAAAAGTCCAAATGGTCGTAAATCTTTATCTGCTATCTAGGATTCCCTGTCAGTTTCCATCCTTTATGAAACTTAGATGATCATTTCAGAAGGATCAAGAGTATACCAGAAAAAGCAACGGTTTTATCAACGGTACGGTAGTCCTAGTCCGAACGTAGCCGAAATAGTTAGACAAGCAGTTGGTATTATCAGTCTAGACTATCATCATCAATGACGGCAATACACCAGCACTATATTCTCGGGCCCAAATGCAATATCTGTAAAGTTCATTGTTGTCTGTGACTGAGATTCTGTCAGGAAGCCCAAAACAGGAGGATGAATAGGGTCTTCAACCAAAAACTTTGATTCAAAAGCCTGAATCCGAGGCATCTTGATGCTGCTTGAGTATCCCCGATTACAAAGAACCAATGCCACACTTGTTCCAAACCCATACCTGGCGGGCCAAGAAACTGTCCGACCGTCGCACCACAATAAGGTTGTCTCTTCGCGACGGCAGATGGTACGCCTCTCCAGACAAAAGTTACCCTATTGTTTCAGGTGATTTCGATATGGCTCAATGACTAAGGTCCGTGATTTGAACCCAATCCCTGCATCTCGACTGCTGCCGTCCAAGCTTAGGCCCCATGCTTCATNTATGCTCCGAAAGAGTGTTAGGAGTGAATGATCGTCATTGTTTTAAGTATACATCCAAAAACTGACTTGATGCGAATGGATTAGTAACTTCCTGAGACTGTAGTGTTAACAGTAAATAATGTGGAAAGATACTGCATGAAGTGATGATCCTGTTGAGTAAGATTCATATTTTTCTTTGGAAAATATTCCGCCCACAAACCAACCAGAGGAAGGAGAAAACCATATATTCTGATCTATAAAACAGTCTTACATAGGGCTACCCTCATAATAGTTACAATTAAATGATTGGTTAACCAGATTTACTGCTTATGTTTTTCAGCTCAGCAGTACAGCTTACTGGATAATGAGTGTATACGAAATGAGTAGCACTAAATCGAGGATAACATAGCCTACATTTTTCAAAATCAGCTGAACAAATCGATAGTACCAGATTATATTCCCCGCTAGACTTGAACATAAACTGGGTGATTCCAGTAGCCGAGACTGGCTGAACAAAAACGCGGAATTTAAAATGACCAATCAATTTCTGAGAGATAATTAAAGGTTTGCAGAACTATTTTTGTCTTTCGGCTCATCCTTCGGTCTTTGATTGAACACGTAGAGGCAGATCCCTCAAAATAAAAATGAAGCTCATCCTGAAGGTGGATGAAGCGATAACACATTCATTCTCCGTCGGGTTCTGAAGGAATGGTAGTGCTTCCGAACACCAACAATGTTCGTCGTTCTTAACTTGTATGTTGCCTTTGAGCCTGCTGATCGGCAGGCAATTTGTCGGTGTCTGTGGAGCAAAAGTGTTCTCCATTAGCTAGTGGCTCACCTTTAGGCGCTGTACGCCAAACCTGGTGAACGGGTAAAGGTTTGCAGTAAGCTGTCGTCTACCACATCCAATGGCATCAGGCAAGGTTGCCTCCTCTCCCTTTTCTCTTCAGCGCCGTCATCCGTCAGTGGTTATGGGAAACTCAATCTAATCCTCTAATGCCTGTGGTGTCGCAGTAGTGCCGGGTTGTCTTCTCACGCACACACATCAATACAAAGAAATCACAGCTTCCCTTGGCTAAGGTAACGCGGATAACATTAAACACGGTTTGGTATGCGTCTTATACGTGAAAAGTGTAGGGTGCTTCTACAAGATCGGGTAGGATCAAACCCGACAATGAGCAGCAGATGAACCTATCGACGTGGTAGGGAAATCTGTCTAGTTGGGTAGCTGCATAAATCTGTAGCCAAAAATGATGTTTCCGACCGGATCTCGAAGACCAGGATTGCTTTTCCAACCTGCACCACTTGTGGCACCGATTTGACATCAACCTTTTTGTCAAGGGTCAAGTTTACGACGCTGGGGTGTACTGCATAGTGTTACATGGGTTAGAAGCCTTCCTAACGCAAACTAAGGATGCTAAAAACGTCCGGTATTAGAACATCGGTTTCTTAAAACCACCTACAAAGTTTGGTGGTAAAATCCAGCTAATACCTCGAACAGTTTTCGGAAGAAATAAATTGCCCACGATAGACGAGCTAATCACAATCCATAGGTTGCACTGGCTTGGTTGTATGCGCTGTGCCAGTTAACAGCTTTTCTCAGAAACCACAACCACGCAGGGAAACGAGCCAAGGGAGCTGCAGCAACAACTTGGTAACGACTAAGTGAGAACGTTATTACCGTCAAACTCGGCTGTACTGATCATTGCCATTTTCATGGATGGGACGCTCGAGATGCCACATATCAACTACTCTAGGCATTAACGGACATATCCCAGTTCATTGCTTAGTGGCACGCGTGCATCCAAGCCTGCCGGTCTTCGTGATGAAAAGTTCACTTTCCAGGTGTCAATTATATCAGCTGCTGCCTCCAGTGCGTAGCTATCCACTCCATGCTAATGCCTAGCTTGGGCACGATTATGACAAAATGGCGTTTTTTGATCTGAAAGACCACAGTCAACGGATCCAGACTAAAAGAGGCAGGCAGATCCTAAAACTTTCAGTTGAATTTTCTGTCTTGATGCTTTCGTGCGCAAGCAGTTACATAATCATCTCTAGATTTTTAGCTGCCTACATTCCAGTCTGATCACTTTCGCCCAATGAAGTGGCTTGAAATGCACACAATGTGTAAGCCACATACAAGTGGCACAAATAAAAATGGCATTTCTGTCTTATGGGTGAAAACCACATTCGTTCAGTTTTGTCATCATGTAAATTGTTTCGTTTTATTTGGGTTCGATGTACAATGGTCCGACGAGCCACCTGCTTGTCCTACTTGTGTCACACATTGCAACGTATTTTCCAAACATGCAACTTGGTATGGTCCATCGCGTCGTTTGCATTTATGGAGATTTATTTAACGTGATTATCTGGCTCACACAGTCACATTACCCGTCTTAGTTTCAAAAACCTAAGACACTTTCATTAATACTGGGTCGAGCAAGCGGTGGGCAGTGCTGACAAATAAACACACAAACGCTGACAGACAAGCAAGTAATTTAAAGAGAGCTCGTAGACAAACCGTTGGGAAAGGTCCGACCTGGGATCAGTTGAGCCTTCACTTACTACCCACTGTGGCTTATTCAGCCTAATATACTCTGGAATTCATTAGTTACCAAGCACAACAACCAAGCCTCCTCCACGAAGTAAGTTTGCAACCCAGACATGCATTGTACTTTGACCCGATGGATTGAGTTTTAGGCTCATGCACAGTTCACTCTAGAACTATCTATCATTACTGTCCGAAAAAATCGCACGACAGATTCTGACTGCATGTTTGGATTGGATGCACTGAACTAAAGAGGTGCTGACGTTGTAAGTAAGGTTCGCTACAATGGGTGTTCCATTTAAACAGTTGGAGTATAAAGAACAGCATAGAAATCTTGGCTTGGGTGCTAGACGAACTAGCAGGGTGAGTTAGAGGGTGTGCAGACGCTACGCTGAATATGCTTAACATGGGCCGACTGAGTAGAGAGAGAGAGAAAGCATGCACAGGAACGGTTGCTAACAATTTGGATGGCCATTTCATAACTTCAGAGAAAAGCTGATTAATCTCAAGGGAAACGAACTTTAAATAAATTAAAAGGCAACATACAGGAGATCATGGGTTTCTACATCACTGACACATTCAGAAATCAAGATAGAAGTTTTGTTTGACGAAACTAGGTTTAAGCTACCTTGCAGCCCCTCGGGAATGAAATTGGTACAGGGGAGGGTTCCTGCTTGATCACCCACTATTCTAGGAGCTGAAACATATATATATATATATATATATATATAATGTATATAAG
>NW_008751837.1:60702-75265 GCF_000715545.1 Opisthorchis viverrini
CAATTCTAGGAGCTGAAACATATATATATATATATATATATATATATAATGTATATAAGTTATTGATGTGGTCGACTGAGGATTGCATAATCGGGAAAGAAGCTGCAAAAATAAAGTGACAGGTATTTTCAGAACTTTCTTGCAAGAGGCAAATAGAGTTGGAAGTCGTTTGGTCTTGTACTTGGCGATTCTCTCTGTCATACTTTACCTGAAGACGTTTTCCTAATATAACCGTTTAAAAGGGTTATTTTCAGAACTTTCTTGCAAGAGGCAAATAGAGGTTGAAGTCGTTTGGTCTTGTACTTGGCGATTCTCTCTGTCATACTTTACCTGAAGACGTTTTCCTAATATAACCGTTTAAAAAGGGTTATTTTATTGTGTTAACTTCAGTCGAAGGCATGCAGTACACAAGATTGCTACCAGGTAAGGGAGAAGGTTCGATTGGCAAATGCAAAATTCGGTTGCACCTTCTGGAAAGAACAGTTTTATTTTCAAAATTTAAGAGCTCGCCAAAACACTTTCAGAAGTCTGCTGCACATGTTTCTACGAATTATACAAAGCTTCCGAAATACTAAGGTGGCTAACGTAGCTTATTTCATTCATATAATTAAGCTGAAATAGTACCACACATAGACCCAAGCTTGGTAAGAACAGTAGAATATTATCGGTTAAGAAGCGACAGGGTGGTCTGTGAAACAATGTGCAGCCATCATCCGATAGGCATCGTCAGCACGACATATTCACGTGTGATACAGAATCCCAAAACTCTGGATCTGCACTTGGTCCGTACTTGGATTGGATGTACTTGATTGTGTACGTCAGACTGCTCGGTGATGGGTAGTATAATTAATTCCTTGGAGAATAGCAAAATACACTCATTTGCAAACGAATTCGGTTTTGCAAGAGACTCACAGGGAGCCAAGCTGAATCTCTCGTTTGTGAGGTGGATCTCTCGCAAAACCAAATTTGTCTGCAAATGAGTGTAATTCGCTAATTTCGTGCAATTTGGTTTCAACAGAACATGGGTTGACTGAAACTAGGGGGCCGCGCCAACGCGATGAGCCCCAAGAAGGGCGAAACCGGTCGTGGGCTGTCGAAGATTTTTCCGCAACCTTGTGAGGAGTGTACTACGTCTACCCTTGGAGAACAGTTTTTGATCACAGCAAATGCTCATGATCTATCCAGATCGCACCAATGAAACAAGGCTGGTTGCAAGCAGCACAAATGTGAATACACTTGCCTTGATAATCATCGGCCACTAAGACGCAAATTGTTGTTTCAAATCGTATGTTATCTAGTACTGATGCCCCGCGGCGAAACATATGGGAATTAGGTGTGGTGAATACGTCTCCCATTGTGTGAACTATTCTATTCAGCATCCCCTAGAACGTAGATGTGTTTATCGTACGATTTACGTCAACTCATCTAGCACCTCATGAACGACTAATAGCAGCAGACCTCTATGGTTCATTCCTTGCAACGATTTCACCACATTGTTAGAACCTAATTTGGTCCCCTTATGTTAATTTAGATCCGGAGCACCTTCAAGCGGTGAATATGACAAACAGATTCACTGTTGTGTTTGCGTAACTACGATAGAATATGGGGTGTCAAGATAAGGGAGGAGAATTCGTGCTAACCGGATTTTATTGACGTACGAACTACTGTCTAGTGTTGTAACGATACAGCCACAAACCTAACCGTAAACTGGCTAGGATACCTCATTAGCGCACATTGCCTTACACACTCACCTATGAACGTGACAGGCCGCTTGAATCGTATTCTTAAACCATTTCGTACGTGAGGACCCTCCAATAGACCAGGTAAGTCGCGACTGTGTATCGTTTTTCCAACTTTTGGTGCTTTGTTTCCCTATTCCTCATGGAGAACGAACCTATTTTGTTTCCTCTGTCTTGTCCCCACCTGCGTGGATTTGTGGTTACATTCACTTGAACTTTGGGTGTAAATGAGGCCAATCGAAACTTGAAGTTAAGGTTGGAATAATCAGGAATCCGGGACATGTTAGTTGAAGGTTTGGTGAATCCTATCTCTCACATTTGCATTGTCAGTCAGAATCTGTTCTACTACACCTCACCAGTCTGTCAACTTTTAAGCAGTGTGCATTATCACTTGCTGTCATAGAATTCCACAATGTGCCGCAAGCCTTTGAAGTTATGCAGCTGTACGGTGCAATGAGGTATTTCTACAGAGAGCCAGTTTCACATGCTTTGTGTTCTACTGTCAAAGCATAATGATCAGTGATTTTTTACGACCGATTATTTGGTGGAGGTGTTTTTTTACTGGATTGAGTTGAATTCTGCATCTTATGGCATGAGTTTTTGACTATAATGATTTTACCCAAACACAAGTTAGGCTCTTATTATGGAGTTTCTGAGTGCAGGCTGACCAGATTTCGAATGTTCGTAGGTTTTGGCCCATGAACGGAGACGATTCTCTAGTACCACTCGAATATTTATGTTGGGCCCCATATCGTTTTTGGTCCTCACTACAGATATCATTCGCTGGAGTAGGTTCTACGACCTTATCTCCCATCCACTATTCTATTCATACCAAGGTGATATAGTCGTGCTCACCGCCAACATACCTGAGTGCATTTACTTCTCGTGTTTGAACAACTGTCCGAGCTCAGGGTTGATAAACTATTTGGCCATTTCTTATCCCTTCATGGCACCGTTTAACAATAATGAATCTGCGGAAGTTCTAACGGTAAATGTTCCCCAAATTTTTTGCAGGTTTACTTTTCTCCGTTTGCGGTGAACTCAAAACAGCTGTCGTGATGAGAGAGGTATTAAAGCTCAATCAATGAGATATCAGGTTTTTCTGAAGGAGTCAAGTGCAGTCAAGCCTGAATGCTTCCGGAATTGGTAATTAGACCCGAAAGATAGTCACCAGGATTGCCTGGTTTATGTTCAATTTTGTTGTTGCTGTATCACCATGAGCAAGATCAAACTTAACTATTAATACGGAATACGTAAGGATGGCCATCTGTTACTTTTGAACACCTCATTGAAAGTGGGCTCGAAAATACCCATCTGAATACACGGGAGGGAAATCAATATGAAATGTTAGGTCTGTCACAAAATAGCATAGAAGATCTACTCTTCTTGCCATTTTCCGATCCAGGATTTGTTCGGTTGTCTGAAGCACCCAACTTGAATATTCGAATGATCTGTCTGATCACGTCTCACTCTGTCATAACCATTTGTCTCGCACTCCTATCGCGCAATATTGAGGGGCAATTCGGAAGCCAGCCAAATTAATACTGCGTAGATTGTCCCAGAGTTGCAGTGTGAACGTGAGAATACAATCCTTCAAAAGCGGAGTCAAATGCGGCCGATAAACCATAAAGTACAAAATAAGCAAATCAGCTAATACACGATCTAGTTCCAAACTGAGGAGGTGCTTTATAGAGACTAGAATTAATTGTCTTCAAACAGACAGGCGGCACACAGGCTACCTCTTGGGTTTGTCGATATTTGGTGTTTCCGCTAATAAATAGTATGGGAGGATTTATAAGCTTCACTGACACCCCACTATTGACTTCACTGCGTTGGGGCTCATCAGATGTACATGCTACCCGAATTCCAATCATTCTTTCATTTCATTCAACATATTGTGATCTGGTAAGGAAGGAAAAGTACCCACCAACTTTTCATACACGAAGCCGCCATCCACGGAGCCATGAATACCGGATTAGGTGACGTAAACTGTGAAACTGAAGGATGGATGTAGGTATAAAACAAACTTTTGATCAGTTATTCATCGCTTATTGGTATTGGATTCAACCAGTGCTCGGAAAGTAGAGAGTTTGAATTGCCAAGTTTGTTCTTTCGTGTTTTGTCAGCCCATAGGATTGGGGGTAGTTCTATCGCTCCTCATTTGGGCTCAAATTCAAAGTGTGCGAGTTCACTTGAAAGTTTTTGTTGTTATTCATGAGCCAGTTACGTGACTTCTGGTGTGCCTTTGTCACCTTCTTATTATGAATCGCTCGTCATTACGCTACATTCTTCAAATGCTCTGGTGAACCGCCAGAACTCTGCTGTGTCCGGAAGTTTGGTGTGAACTTATGACACCTGTTTCATTGTGAAAATTTCCGAGTGCCGAAGCCGAAGTCGAAGCAAGTCAACGATATTTGCGTCTGGTGTAACGATCTGCGATTACAGGTATATTCTTCGTCGCGTCGATCAGCTAATTATGGGAACCGAGTGAAAACTTTCAGACCACTTGATGGAGATAATGCGACGATTTTTCAGCACAGACTATCTTCCCCACATTGGATTTGAGCAAGCCGATAGTAGGATTCTGCCACACATCAGCTGGTTTATTTAGGACCTCAACGGCGTCGTCCTAGGTTACAGAATCCTTATATGTAAACTGATCATTGGGAAAAATCACTCCTTGTAATGAGACAGGGACTGTGACGATGGGGCTGAAATTTCACCCTGTTGATCTGTGAAAAATATAATATTCAAGTGGTTTGCGGGGATGATGTAGTTTGGAATGAACATGTTTCCTGTGAAAAGCGCACAATGAACTGAAGTGAACATTTTTCAGACTGTGGTTGGTCTAGTGGACGATGATCTACATAATGGGTGGATGAGTGACCTCACGCAGACCGAAAAGTGAGTCGATTCTTACTTTTCAGTCGAAGCGAATGGTACCTGGTCAGTCCGTCTTACTTTAAGGTGTTTGGCCAGTTATTTGGTTGAAAGCGTTGAAGGTGATTTTACTTTTGGATGACTGTCTCACAAAAAATACTATTCGACTTCAACTGCCAGATATGTAAAGTGTCACGATCTAGTTCGTGATCCAGTGACGATTCCGTGGGTCAAGTAAAGATGCAGTTGCATCATCACGCACTGAAGGAGGGTATGACTAAGAAGGAGCTGACTAAAATAGGCTAATTATATTAGCCTGTCACAAATCTCAATGAGCTAGCCTAATAGAAACCGACCATCTATGTGGCGAATGTTGCCGTCCTGTTCAATAACTTGAGCGTTCCAGCCACGCGCTACTATCAAGAAGTTTCGTCTTAGGCTTGTATTGATTGTCTGCTGCAGTCGTTCATAGAACTAATTTGAGCTTTAGTCTGACCTAGACATGGGGAAGGAAACAGGCATCATAGTCAACTTCACGAAGGCCTCTTTGAAACGACCCACTGTAGGCCTTAGGGATATCGAATAACAGTCAACAAGTTCACCGTTGGCACGGTTACTTGCGGTAATCGCAACACAGTGAGTGCCTGAGTTCTGTCCTAATCCATTGTGACAAAGCCAGCAAGAAGTGTCTAATCTAAGAGCCTGGATTCGTCGCGTACCAGAGTTAGGTAACCGGCCATTCGAAAAACGGCCGATGTCTGATGGATATTCATAAAGACTGCTCACACAGACGGGAAGTTTCAAGTGGTGTACGAAAATTCCGACAGCTAATGAAAAGCTGATTTCTTGCACTGTGAACCTCAGCTTGCCCTCAGGGCATTCCAGCCGCTAGGTGAGAAAAGTGTGGTTCGATTTTCCAGGGATTTTGTAGCTTAAACGGGATTGCATGTTAGAAATGTGCGCATTTCATAGAGATTTGTTACGCATTGCGTCCTCAGTACCGTCTGGCATTTGATCGAGAGTGAATCTTTAGCTTTTGCACAAACAAGTGCAAACCATAAGTCTGTAGGAAACATGCAGAGAAAAAGTGATCAGTAACGCCAGCATGGCCTGTAGGTTGAGGAAGTAGTCTCTTCTGCCCATTTCACCGCTGCTGATGTGTTTCTTGCTGATGTTGTTAGTTTGGAATCAGGATTTAAACAACCCTCCTAACGGACAACCAATAGGTCGTTAAACAGGATATGGCATCTAATATCCGTTTCCCCAGTTAACTTTGGTGAGCATAACTGTGCCACGAACAGGCAGTGAATCGCAGTTCCTCGGCAGAACCTGCATAGTAGCAGGTGTGAAAATGTTTCAGCGTGGCATAAAGAATGGTATTACTCGTTTCGGAAAACATCCACCCAAGACCACGCTGCGGCATTAGGAGTCATCCACTGATATTGGATTCAGTAAGCCAGAGTGACCACAAGCAACATTTTACTTAGTCATTTGTGGCGACTGCTCAGATTGGCGGTCAACAAGTCATCCGTCAAAGGTAATGATGTAAAAGATGTGTACCCTCTCTGTGGACACATTGTCGCACAGAGCCATCGGGATGGGGCGAAACGGTGCCTGTCCTTGTTATCTCGCTGATGTGAGAAAAAGGACGAGAGACAAATTTGACGCACTTGACACACGAGAGCCACATCAGCTCTATTTGTTTGAAATGGAATGCTCGCGGTGTTTTTACCCCAACCAATCGGTCACCGGTGAATTAGACAGGTTCAGTGCTTAGATGTCCGACATAGCTAAAGAACATTTGAAGGAATGTTACAAAGTTGTGAACCCTTAACCCGGCATCATTTCTTCTACTGTGTAAAGTGTATTTGGTCGAATAGCTCAGTAGCACATTAGGATGGTAGATAGCAGATTGATCACTTTAGCGCAATCCTCCTGCGAGTCCAGGTTAACGGCAGGTTGTATGTTCACTTTTTAACAACTGGTCTGAAGAATGTGTCCGTCCGTGACATGCGCTCATGTGAGAACGCAGATGAGATGAATCAAAATCACACACGTTAAATCTAAGTCCCCTGGAGAAAAAGCAAACTAAGTGATTTACGAGCTCATTCATAAGTTAGGAAGCATTGTCGGAAACTTGCTTATCAGTTGAGCTTTTTCGTTGTTGTCGATCATTTGCGAAGATCTTGACTTTCACTGGCTATGGGTAATACGGGGGATTTTTCGATATATCCTGTTCCTGGGTCGGTCTGACCCATGGCTCATGAGGAAAATGAAGAACGTGAAGTACATCCCTGACGCTATCATCTCTCTTTACTCATAGTGTTTGTGTGTAACCTTATAGGTGACACCTTCATAAACCACAGGGAGCTCACCGGATAAAAATGCGATCAAATTTGACCACAGTTTGTTAAGATGTAAGACACGTCTGAGCACATCTATCTACTAAGAATAAATAGTACGGAATGCTATCAGAACTGACGAAATACCGGTTGTCTTCTTCAGAGTCGGTGCTTCTGCCATGTTTCTTGTTGCAAACCACCGGTATAGGATTTGAAAACTGATGATATTGTCTATTACTAGTTTTACGAGGAGTGAAAAACAATTGACTGACTGTTTACCTTTGTTGCTAAATTTCTTCTAATGCCAGAAACTTATCCAAATTCACCTCAGTGTTGGGCATCGTGGTTCAGTTGAATGTTCGCCATAATCGAGGAACAGAGTATCTAATCCACAAAACAGAAACTGCAATCAGGTGGCACCACACAGAAGATATTTGTCACCCGTATGGCTTTCCACACTGTAGTCGTTTTCGATTCCGTCAGAGGCAACATTTCCCAACATTCTACCACGCAGCGTAACCTATTGACCTCCGATCAATCACCCCCAGGCCTGGGCGCTAGCAAGAAGCAACGGTAGACGGATGGTTAGACTCATGATAACGGATGCGCATAACCGCATTAGGAAGTATGCGCGGATCGTCACGGAAGAAAGGGACACTTGTTTGAGAACGATAGGACCAGCTCTACTACAAAAACTCAGTATAGCCATCGGACGAAGAGTTATGTCCGCTGCGGAAAAGAAGCGAATTATTCTAGAAACCAAGTTTTCAAGACTGATCAGAAACAACAAAAATGGTACCATCACCACCAACAACGAGACGTGGATCAAAAACCTCTCTAGCAAACGACTGACTGCTCAAGAACAGGATGTTCTTGTTAAAGGACTAAACTTCAATTTCAAAGATGCCACCAATCTAGAGTTCTTGGCCAGCCTAGAGGCAGCTATGAAATCCGCCGAACTGGATAAGAATGCTCAACAACAACTCCGTCAAACTGTGGTACCGGCAATCACACAAAACAAAACTCTCAACCTTCTCTCAAACAAGGAAAGGGAAGCATTAGAAAATTTGAAGAAAGATGAAACCATCATCATTCTACCTGCGGACAAAGGACGGATGACCGTTATCATGGACAAATAGGACTACGTAGACAAAGCAAAAGCTCTGCTCAACGACACTACCACGTATCGCCGTCTGGAGGATGATCAAACTAAAAAACTTGCGAACAAAATCAACAAGAGCCTGAAGCGACTGAAGGACCTCCAAAAGATCACAACCGAAGAATATTGGCGAATGAGAGCCAGAGAATCCAATACCCCACGCTTCTACGGACTCCCGAAAGTACACAAGGAGACCACACCACTAAGGCCAATTGTGTCACTCCCAGGCACACCAACCTACAACCTTGCAAAGGAACTATGGAGAAAGGTCAAGTATCTCATCAATGAATCGCAACACTCAATCAAAAACGCACAACAGTTCTTGGATAAACTAAAGAATGTGACAATAGAAGAGGACGAAACAATGGTCTCATTTGATGTCAGCTCACGGTTCACATCAGTGAACCTTCACTCGGCAAAGACAACAGTCGCTGAACTACTGTACAGTCATGGACCTCCCAGTGGACCTCTAAGGAAGGAAGACATATGTAAATTGCTCACGTACTTCGAATTCAACGGCGAATAGTACGAACAATTGAAAGGAGCACCAACGGGTTCCCCAATTTCAGGGTTCATCGCCGGGATTGCAGTGCAAAAACTGGAGAGGACCGTGTTGCCGGACATCAACCCGAAGATTTGGGTACGTTATGTAGACGACACCTTTGTCATCATCAAGAAGAGAGAACTACAACGAGCAATCCAATTGATAAACAGTGTCTCCGATGACATCAAGTTCACGATGGAAGAAGAAAACAACAACAAGCTGGCGGTTTTAGATGTCCTCGTCACAAGGTTGCCGAACGGACAAATGCAAACGGAAGTCTACAGAAAAGCTACGCACACGGATCAAATTCTGAGCTACCACAGCAACCACCCAAACTGCCACAAAGAGAGCTGCATCCGGACACTATTCAAGCGAATTGAAACACACTGCAACACAGTAGAATCTAAAGTAAAAGAAGAGAAACGCCTATACAGAATGTTTCAAAGGAACGGTTACCCAAGGAATTTCGTCTGGAGATCTCTGAGAAAATGCAATTCAACCAACGCGACAACCAGAAACACAAGCAAAACAATCACATTACCATATATCAAAAACATTTCGGAGATGACCGCCAGGATATTACAACAGCATGCCATAAAAGTGGCCCACAGACCGACTGACACGCTGCGAAGAGTACTATCAAAACCAAAGGGGACACTTAATGCAATGGAAAAGACAAATGTAATCTACAAAATTCAATGCAATGATTGTGAAAAACACTACGTGGGACAAACAGGGAGGAAACTGTCAACCAGAATCACCGAACATAAGCTCGCCACCAAGAGACATGACCAACTCTCTCTCATCTCTGCACACGAAGATGGGGAAGGACACCATTTCGATTGGAATAACGTCAGAATACTGGGCCAGGCAAGAACAAAGAAAGAACGCGAGTTCATGGAGGCGTGGTACTCCACTGATGGAGTAATAAACAGGCGCGTTGAGATTGATCCTGCCTACCAGCCTCTGAGGACAAAGGAAATCCAGAACCACAGAACCCGAGGTCGAACAAGGACTCAAAGAAGAAGTCAATAGAACAGCAAGCTACTAAAAATATGAGGCACGCCTCAAACCAACAGAAGCCGACCACGACGCAATACAGATCAAGAACGGGCCAATCAGAATCCAGGTTACAGCGCAAAGGCTGCTCTCTGTAGACTATATAAACGCAGGCACGAAGAGAGGAACTACCCAACCAACAGCGCACTGAAGATGTCTCCTCGAATGGTGACGAAACGTTTGCAAATCAATTGCCAAGCTCGGCGAACAGATCAACAGCCACCTGACCAATTTCCCAAACCATTCTCTATTTTGAGCGCAAAGTAATTATCAGACTGCATCTTAGATACCCTAATATTTCAAGTATATTTATCACATATGAGATGAGATAAGCTGTAAACAGCATATAAATCCACACATTCCACAGTATTTGGTGGTGGGGTCATCTGCTGACGCAGCTGACCTGCTTGCTCAGTTGTCCGATCGAATCGTTAATTCCGTCGCATTACAGTGCTTACGCAAGTTCTAAGAATAGTTAAACACATTTATTCGCACATTCTATTGAAGTAAGAGCGCATGAATGGTGCATCCGTGGCAGGCCTAGGAAACTTCCTTCAAGCACGAATAGCTCAGACCAGTTTCAGCAACTTGAATGGAAATGAACGATAATTCCCCACTTCCACTAGTTACAGGTAAAAAAGCCCTTGATTGAGATAGGATCCTTCCAAGAGATCAGGCGACGACGAACTAATGGGGTGTAGGTTCTTTTCTTTTCCACTTGTCATGGCCGTGCTGGTTTCTATTTCCTTGAAGAATCAAGCCACATTTTCGAAGTAAATCTGATTGCAACTGCATCCATCTAAAATCCTCACGGTCTTCTGCTTGAAGCCGTCCAAACCCTTATTCTCAAGAGGATTTTGGGCTTCAAAAAACGACTGCACTTCCTTCAGCTAGATTGAACAACCATCAGTGTATTAAAACAAGGTCGGGCTTATTATCTCGTTATTGCATTTCACTTCCAGACATGTAATGTCGACAAGTTTACGGTTGCTTCATTCTCAATTCCAGGTGAACGCTGCGCTTACCACAATATCACTCAACGCGGTAGAAAATTTCAGGCTTTTTTTTCAGAATGCGTCCAATGGGGACTAACAGTAATCATTACCAAAAATCTTCTTTGACCAACATTCAGTGGGGTGTTGTTCTTTTTCACCGAGTGTGATTTTAGTAATATGAAACACACCAAATTTATCGACATTGAGGTTTGCATCATATTGCTCTGTTTCTTCCGTTTATGTGGCACTGTCAGACCCAGGGCACGTCCGTTTACAGGACACAGCACACCAAGTGAATACTGCGCCAGATTTTAGACCTATCTAAAAAGTACAAAATTACTTTTTCACCTTGACTTATTTGACGATGACTACCGTCTGGCAAACCTGAAGCTGAAGCCGACAGGGCTGTTTGATTCGTGCAATCGAAAACTCTCGTGGTTCGAGTGGGAGGCTTCCTTCAATCCACTACCATGCGCGCAGCCGGTTAGCTGTCACTGTGTCCTGGCTGCGTTGGCAGCTCGCGGAACGACAACGATCGCTCCTTTGGCGATCTCGTTTTCGTCAGACCCAGCTGTCTGGCGAACCGGTTTCTAAGTTAGCATTCTGCTTGATCCAGCTCAGGCGGTCTCTCTGTGTCACCTCTCTAAAACGAGCCGATATGTAATGGATCCTGAACCGTTTGGCTCAGATGCACCGGGGCATTGTGGTGCGTTAACTGGAGTGTCGAGATCCTATCTGTCGCCCACCCACATGCTCGAGAACGGAGCGCTCCCGATGAATACTCGTACAATACTACCTGGCCATACGCAGCTTGAAACTTTCGTACAAGTGTGAAGAAATACGTTGTGCGGGTTCGAGTGCTGGAACACTGGGCTACGGCTCGGATTTTCGGGAGGCGCACAAAGTGCGGCGCTCGACTAACAAATTTTTTCCAGTTCTCGGACGATCATATCAATCATATGAAGTAGACGGTATAATTTCATCATCTCAATACGCGGGGTGGTTCATCAGATTGTCAAGCATACGCATTGAGGATATGTGACCTCGTTTCGACGTCCCAACCGTAGTGTTGGTTTGCCCAAGTCCAGTGTTGGATGATAATCTGTCCTGAAGAAACCTGCAGTGACCGTGAGACACACAGTCAATTGTCCTCAGCGGGAATCATTCGGCTGTGTAGAACACCTCGTGCTGTTGGCACAGATTGTCGTCACAAGCAATGCAAAATCTTCATTAAAGGTAAAATGCTCCTCAAATTTAACAAACTTTAAAAGTGACGATCCTATAGTTTATGCTTGTGGAGAACATTGGGTTTTGTGGAGTCGATGGTGAATACATTGAAATTTCCCTCCTGAATAGTTAAATGGGGACAGTGATGAAAACCCGCCGGAATACCACTGTTATTTGTCACTCACTCTTCCTGGGGTTTACCCGTGGTCGTATTTTTAAAATTTCCCTCAACCTACTGTTCTATTTTAATATCAACATCATCCTCATAATCATTATCGACAACATGACATCAGTGTTCAACACCTATGCTTCACTGCCGTACTATTTGAATAGAAATTGTACGCAATCGCGAAATACACACATCCGCAAACCAAGTTGGTTTTCACAGCAGACTCAACTTAGTTCAGCTGAATTTCTCGTCTATGATAGTCTTCAACTTAATGTGGTACACAATGAGCGCCTCATAGTTCCGTTGTACGATATTCCGGATACTGACGTAGAAAATAAGGCTGATGGAAACCCGGCAACTTTGTCTACCTGATTTATCCAAAGAAGGGCGAAACCGGTCTTAGACTGTGGAAGGGTTCCTAACAATCTTACGAACTGTGCTCTGACAGGAATACCTCGCATATCATACAAACTGATACATGAGGCGGTCTTCAGCAGCACTTTCAGCTGTAGGCTATCAGGAACGAGGAATTCAACAGGGATTCAGATGAACTTCCATTGAAACTAACCTATACTGGAAGCTATTGCATTTCGCCAAATAAATGTTTTGTCCAGCTTCAGCAATTCTGGTAGTTTCCTTCCTCTCAGTAAGATCAGTTTAGGCTGAGAAGCCTAGAAGCCCTGTACATCTGTCATATCCTTATTGAGAATCATCACTAGTGCGCAACTCAAGAAGTCGCAGGAAGTCCCGAACCCACGATCATCCGGCTAGCAGTCTGAACAATTAGCCGTTCGGTCACGAGAGGCTGATCAGAAGTGTGACAAACTCAAAATTAGACAATAAATGGCGCCACTCAGCCTTCGATGATGGAAACCACACTTATTTAGAGGCTCATCGAGTAACGACTTCTCAGAAAGAAATTTCGCCTGTCTTGTGAAAGTATTCTTTCTGAACTCCTTAGTGACGTATTGATAGACAGGGTGTGGCTATATCTTCTAAAAACCAGTTAATCACACTGTTGACCAGCTGCCCTTGCTCAAGCTGTTAGCCAGGTTTGAGCCTTCCTGAAGTCGCATGAAGTGCACACTGCTACTGATTCTAAATAAGGATAAAACAGCTGAGCAGGGCCTCTCAGCATCTCAACATAGATTGGCTTTACTGACCGAATGAAATCTCAATTGAAAACACGTACAGTCACTATTCGACCGAATACTGAGAATGATCGAAATTCGAGCGGTAGGTCTGCTTCGAATGCGGCAAAATTAGAGTGAACTGTTGGCGGATTATGATTGGACTCTTTGCTTATAGACAAAAGTTATTTACTGTGATGATCACTCTTCGAAAAAAGTATCCACATGGGTGGGTGACCTCCAAATCTATCCACTAGCATGGTCAGAATTGCTATCCACTTATTGCAGTTTGCACCATAAAAGGCAAGGGCTGGCGTCTTCTCTTTGTTTCACCGACAGCTGTCACTGCTGTTAGGTGGGACAGTTGGGCTTACGACCTCAGGTGGTCCCGTGAAAACATACGGATGCTAGGACACACCGTAAAGGTCATTTCTGTAGGTTCGTGTAAGTGTTTGCTTTCCGCCCACTTTCTGGCACGAAAACAACAGCGAAGTCACATTCACCTACCAGAATTAAGTGCATGCCTATGTCAACAACTTTCAGTAGTGTGGATTTGACATCCTGTCCCACTAGACGACCTTGACCTAAAACAGTCATCGCTGGTAGTAAACATACAAACTAAGCGGGAGACAAGGTGATGGGAACTACCAGTGGAGTGAACAAGCAACAGAAATTACCTTCACACTTAGTAGGGGACTGTTGTCCCAATGTTTGCTGCTTGCATTCGTTGGTCTGACGAGTAAAACGCAAAATGAGCTTATTCATGAATAGCATCTTCGAACTTCCACGTTTCAAAGGCGAAGTTTTCTGAAAGCATGGGAACCACAAAACAGTGGTAGCGTTACGCAGGTACCGCCTCCCGAATGGGATCAAGTGGAGGGTGGGCATTTAGGTTGCGCATTATCGGTGGTAGATCAGTAGAAACGACATTGTGGAAACCTCAGCCGCCGAAAATCACAGCTCTGATTTATGCGTCCGAAAGTACTTGATGCAAAATATGCAACTGCCATAGTCTAATCCACTTGCCTCGGCTTCTGGAAAGCACCATAAGTCCAACTGATCCAACCAGAAAACTGATTTTGTACCGACATAGACAGAGCAACCATTGACCATGGTCTCTGACTTTCTGATTACCGGAACATTAATATGGAGACTGGTTTAAGATTATCTGAGGATACGTCATAGCCCTGAGACATACTTGAAAGTATTCTTCGGTTATATGAGTGTGCATGTTTAGCAGTACGTATAATGCCCACTGGATATGTCAGTAACCACGATAATTCACGACAATATGTTACTTCTCATGTATATACATATAT
>NW_008751837.1:75315-128246 GCF_000715545.1 Opisthorchis viverrini
CCCGTTGACGATATCTCATTCTGGATAGATTTCGTAA
Organism: Opisthorchis viverrini; assembly: GCF_000715545.1. Lineage (NCBI taxonomy): Eukaryota > Metazoa > Platyhelminthes > Trematoda > Opisthorchiida > Opisthorchiidae > Opisthorchis > Opisthorchis viverrini. The sequence goes on from NW_008751837.1 coordinate 75,353, forward strand.
TGCCTTGGAGCGACCAAGTTCCTGAGAGTGAAACGTTAATATGTACTTTGTTTGCAGAATAAGGCTGAGCCCTGACCTGCAAATAGATCATCCGGATGAAAGCGAGAGTGTAGCTCAGATACTAGTATTATGAACTTCCTTTTCGACGACCAGTTTACGAATTTCCACATCGGTCCCTCCAAATTCATTGTAAGCTCCCGCCTTGAAAATTGTGTACACATGTTAGTTCAGCACTAAGGGACTTAAAAAGATAGAGGAAATATGGGTGCAATGTTTTCCATTCACCTGAACGAGGTGATTCCCACTTAGTAGACTACAATCGCCTCAGAATTTTGTGAAATGCATGAAAATCCGTCCGAATTGCATCAGTCCCTGTGTAACCGTAGTCGCTTTGAGTGACCACTGTTGGAATAAACAGACTGTAGCATTTCATGCCCATTGAGATAACATCGTATATGAGGGACTTACGACAGACACGGTCGAGTTGTACAACCTGTGGTGCTTGCATTCATCACGGTCTGTCATGACACCGCTACAGTTCGGAGTAGATTCAGGAAGCACGAAAATCCTGTGAAGCATTATCTACTATTCACAGGAAAAACGCTCCAGCTGAGCGAACGCCGTTGACTGCCTTGTTTATGGGAAGTACAACCGATCTGCTTGCGTTTAGAATAGTCTAATTCACATTCACTTTTCATGACACAAATAAAGAAATAATCTGGTTCACGAATTCATGAAAAGCAACTTGATGCCACAAAGGAATAGACGTCACAGTAATTTAGAACAAATGCACCCTGGTTACTTCCGATGTGCTGTTGCTCTATGCCTGCCCTGATGAGCAGGAACCTGCTGTCTATGCGATACCAGCAGTGTCTAAATCGGGCAGAAAAAAAGCTGCAGTGGGCTCAGGTCAGTATGTGCCCGTGGGGTTAATGGTAACCCGACACTGTCACTTTGCTCTGTTGGTAGTCTGGCGGTTTAAAAAAGGGCACAATAAATCCCTATTTAACCGCAATCTGGAAATTCGAGTTTCGTCTATATTACCTGAAAATCATCTCATACTTTGCCGAAAATGCTTCTTAAATATAATTCTCTTAGCATTTTTGGAGTTGCTGGGCTTGTTGAAGTATCCAATAGCATAATTTTGTTCTGTTAAAACCATTTACTATAAGGGGTTATTGCGCGTGCGGCAAACGCCAACTGGGGGCAGGGCTGTCGTCTTCATTGAAAACATAGGATGTCAATCCCGAAGAATTCCGACGCCCATCTGTGATTCAAAAGTCGGCGCCCCTTGACTGAGGATATTTTCGTCGTCGACTTCATCTTCAACCTTCTTCTCATCAACACAATCATAATATTGTCACCAACAACATAGGCTCAAATCGTTCAGCTGCAGTACCCTTTCGGTACATAACTGCTATGCCACCAGAAGGAAAATGAGGGCTGGGATACTGCCAGCTCAAGCCTAGACAGGGGAAGTGGAGAGGCAGAGGTCGGGTTCGAACCATGGACCTTCCGATTAGTAAACTCGCGCTCTAACTACTGAGCCATCTCGCTATTCCCCATCATACCGACTTATCAATAATGGAAACGGAATCACTTTGAGAAGTTGATGTGAGAAAGCTATCAGGTCCTACGAAACGCCATTTTAAATTAACGAGCTCTATTTATTGCAGTGCTGAAGCTGTCACAACTCGTGGATTTTCCGTTAACACTTAGCTCCTGAATTCTTCCGAAACCATACTCTGACCATGTTCCAAAGCGCATCAGCAAAGCATGGCCATTTTCACCGCTTTTGCACATTCGGCCTTTCACCTGGAGCATAGTCGTTTCTGAGTATCAGGGACGATACAAGTTCACCAGTGTGATACATCCAGTGACTCTGCTATGCAGTGTTTTTTGCCATTGATGTAGTTGTTCGGATGGATAAACATAGGTACACATTTAAATTCCCTGCCATGAGAAATAGCTGTTACGAGGGAGCTGATACTGTCGCCGTAGTTGAGATGGTAAAATGAAAATAGACTTTTGAAAAACCGTCTCCACTGGATTCTAGTGGCTACGTACAAGGTTGCGGTCAAGTCGCCCTGTCAAAACACCAGCCCGAATGTAGCAATTTTGAGCTATCCAGTAAGCCACCAACACCTAGAAAAAGGTAACTTGGTGATGTACATTTCGTTCTAACGCAACTAAAAATTGAGTGGTATTCGCGTCACGGCAATGCAAAAACAGTAAACAGTCATTCTACAATGGTCTAGTATCCCTTGGCATGCAGCCACGAAAATTAGACGGATTGTCTTATTCACAAGGAATCTCGAAAATATAGCCAAACGGAGTGGATATTGAAGATGAACTTGAATGGTTGATGGAGGCATTTTTGTCGGTAACCTGCAATATACTACTTTCCGAAATGTTTTCTGACTGCAGTCGTTCATCTTTGACTTAAGACACCGGCGATGACGGTGGAATCATGGATGTGAACACTAATTTGTTTACGGTCAAACGGATACACATCATTGGTTAATTTTTATCAAACTCAGGGGGAGGGGGCTAACCTTTGGCCTATCACTTCAGATGATGTTTCCATGGGAGGGCCACTTTAGCACAGTTCCGTTTGTGCTTGGAGTGGCTGTAAGTATAACCTTTCGTTTAATGAACAAGGGAAAGTGCACGAAAATTACCCGAGAATGTGAACAAAGTTAGATCATTCTCACTTCACTATACCTGTTTTCTATCAACTCATGAAAGGCGACGCCTCTCCGGTTGAGATGCGCTAGCTTGGATACCAATTTTATGGCTAGATCCATCTCGTCAAGTGTTTGCGGTCATTACACAGACCCATTTTCCTTATCTTTGTGCTCAACACCATTGCAGATGTATTCCGGAAGGTACTCGTTTCGACCGCATAGTCTTCAGCCAATGATGAACATAAATACTTCTGTCCGCATATTTTATGGCCAATTTCGATTTGAAGTTAATGGTAAATGTCAAGCTTTAATTTCAACCACCTTCCTAATTAACAACATACCGGTAGGTTTAGAACAGCAGAAAAGGACTCTTGAAACCATCTTCAAAGAACATCAGCTGATGATGATAATCGCTTCACTCGAATGGCAACACCAAAATGAGCACCGTTATTTTATGGTACTGTGCTCCGTAGACTAAAGATTCACACCTAGTCATCCAACTCACTGAAGGCAGTGTAAGTCTATGAGGGATCGATTACCAGTGAAATACGATAATTACTTTCTGAGTGCATTCGTTTTAGATTTGTAAGTGTGCAGCTCTCTCAACAGGCACTCATCCCGGTGGACATGATCAGTTAGGCAGAAACATTTGCCTTCACTCTATTGTCACAAATGTGACAAAAATTATGTGACTACGGTTGACCTGTCTGTTTCCGTATGCACATTTATGTTTCACTTCAAAGTGATCTGGTAAATAAAATCAACTGTAATCAGGTGACCCTTATGCCTTTATACTCAGTCAACTAACGTGAATTAAAGCACACGTCAAATGACCAGAACATTAGTTATCCAATGAGAAAGCAAAGTGGTCTCAATATTATCGTTTACTCTCTTTGAACAGCATGGTCGTAAATATAGAAAGTAAACACAAGAGATAGATGTCTAAGGTTTATGAGAGAATACGAGATAAACGATGGGAGCGTCCTATTCGAATTCGTGCCACCAACAGTTCCAGTCGGACAAGAGGAATCCCAATGCGCCTAAGAATGTTTGGCACATGTAAAGACTAGTAACTGACGAAAGGACAAACTTCTAAATATCCTTCAAGGGGTGGTAAACGCTAGTACAGTCAAGACTCGAACAAAGTGGCCGTCATATTAGGTCAGGTGTGAAAGTCAAAGGTGAGGATGAATACTCAACGCCTTGTACCACCCATAAAAGTGTCGTAGATACGTACAGAGCCTGAAATAGCAAGGAAACACAAGTTATTGATTGTGACCTTAGGAAGTCTCAGTTTAATAACAGCCTTGGTGGACTGAGGAAAGCAACCCATTCGATAAGACGATCATCGGTTGGTGGACCAAAAAGTCGACATCGCAATCGATTGCACGTAGGGCTGAGATTATGGCGAGGGAACATTTATCAGCATCATACTTCTGCTTCTTCTCATTCCACACAGTCACTCAGCGCCCATTTAAGGGTATGTTCACGTCCATTATAGTTTCTCGGCGCTCCCAAACAGCAGTTAGGTCAGGTTTGATGAAAGAAATCGACGTAGGTGTTCCCAACTCCTGGAAGATGGTGTATCTCAGGCGACAGAGACGTTTCGCAAGTTCCCTTGCAAGCCGCTTATGACGAGCACATCTAGCATCACGCGTGATCCAGCAAGACTGCAGAATATGCACTAAACTCTCCGACTGACTGCAGTTTGCACGATAGGTCATTTGGCTAAAATGACCATGCCGGGCATTTATAACTCTCGTCCTAAGCAGGTTGCATCGGACCTGGATACCGAGGATAAATACCCGCGGAGACACAACCCATCGATTAGAAAGCGGCGAAGCCACCAACTCTCGCAAACCACGATAATTAGACTATCACCCCAAGCAGCCACCAGCTCTTCCTTGGTGTTTACGCATGCACCATGGACTCGGATCGGAAGGCTGAGATCCCGAACAATTTTGCCAAATGCAGAATCGCTGACCACATTGCGTGGTACTCGGCACCGGATAGACAGACTCTTTTTTATACGCGCTCTCCGCTGGATCGGGATGGGTGCACTCAGACTTGGGACACCAAGTCCCCCATGTTGTTTACTGGCGTGGATGCAGCTGATCAGGATGTCCCTTGGTAGACGTAGCCAGCGACGAATAGATTGCCTGATGTAATTGCCCAGTCTTTTGAGCGTGTTCCGGTGGGTGCACGAGACTTGGTATCAGGTAGTTCCTTGTGATCTCCATTTTTTGATGCGGCCTCGGCGGCGCACGCGTCATTTCATCCAGCAGCTGATATCGGTGTTTGAAGTAAGATGGATGCCAAAATATGTTACCGTGTCTGTCGGACCCAGGTGAGTGATCCGTTCCTGGGTGAAGCAAAATGATTCGACTGAGACCGCTGTCACCCGATGTTTCCCGTCCCTTTCGTCTTTCACGCGCTGATCATCATACCAACTCTTCCCAACTCGACCGCAGAAGTTTCAAGCTTCTCCTTAAGGCGAGCTTGACTTTGTGCACACACGACCCAGTCGTCATAGAAGGCGAAACCATCCACTAAGGGGTCATGGAACTATTATCCTATTTGCGGCAACGACAATCCAAGAACCCTATCCATTTCCATGATGAAAATTATTGGGAAGAGTGGGAGAACTTTCAGGGTGTGCGAAAATGTCTTAGAGGCGTGGAGCAACAGGACTGGCTCCGGTGTCATTATGCCAGACTGCAACCCTCGGGAATACCGGTTTGGATGAGATAGTTGGTAGGACTGTTCTGACAACTTGACTCCCGAGGCCATGGGCCAAAGATGTGAAATTTGCAGAGCTACTCATGAGTAGGCAAAAACAAACGTGCATGTGACCGACTACTAGCAGGACGTTCGAGGAGGTAATGGCGATCCGCATACTGAGGGACGCAGCTACAAAATATCACATCTTTTAAAGAAATCTTAACTCCACTCACATGTATATGACTGCTCAGCCTCCTCGACTGGGCCACGCACCGTGAATGAAGCAAAGCTTTAGGAACAATGAGGTCTCGACCAGCTTTTTCTAATCGAGAGCAGGAGCAAAACGGGTTACAGTACATCTCCATTAACCGGCCAACCGAACTTTGTCTCACGATCTAAATAAACAGGCTAGCATGGAACTCTAGGAAACGCGCACATCTGAACGGTAACGGGAACTGAAAGACGGCTGATTGTGGCTACCGCCAGACTCTCGTCCTGGAATAGACGCAACCTGATGGTTGATGGAACAAAACGAGAACTAGAGCTTAATCTTCGACCCTTAAGCGTACGGTGGATTCTGCCACTAGCCTGTGGTAAGAATATCTGGCTTGAAAATCTAAAAGGCTCGTTCTGTTAGGGGCGATTAACTGTGCACCCGTTTATATCAAAGTCCGGATTCTTGGGCTTGTTCTGAAAGTAAATACGAACCCCTGGGGATGACCCCTGAATATTCATGAGCGTATATTGCACCTGATGGAATCGAATAAAATAAAGGCCGAATTGGAGTGACGAATCCCATAGGGCTCCTATAGCTTAGATGTGCACCGTTCAGTATCGTTTCTATGGTGCTCCCAAGGCGGTTGCCATTTATGGTGGTTGGTATTCGGTCACCGTAGTTGATGTGACGTCTCGGTCGCAGTGTATGTTTAAACTGGGTAGTTCCGTTTAATTTGAGGTCCATTAATGGCAAGGTCCTACTGCTGAGGAGAGTACTTTCAAGTCAATGTTGATCATTCTGCGAACAGAACGATAGCTACCCATTTCTTGAGTATGCCATAGTCCGAAAACCATAAAACTTTAACACCCCATTGCCAAGCAGACAGGTGCGTGGAGAAACAAATGAGATCAAATAAGATCATCATGAGAGCATGCTGTCATTTCGTCATCGGTTCGTATAGAAAGGATGTTGGGTCTCACACAGTGATGGCATGTTACTTCGAGGGGTGGTGTTCAGAAGCACCTATCTCGCTGTTTTCTTAAGGTCTATTCACATTTTTCATAAAGGAAACTACTCACAAGGCTGCTGAAAACTCTTCGACAGCCCACGACCGGTTTCGACCTTCTTAAGGCTCATCAGGTAGGCACAGTCCCCGAGTTTCCGTCAACCTTATGTTCCACTTGTACCTTGTTCTTGATTATGATGCTGATACAACCCTTCACCTTTTTTCACGCTCTGCCAGGCATTTCTTCTCAGGATTGTATCGCACTTAAACACGAAAATTTGTTACTTGTGCATACCTGCCAAGGGCGGCGACGACGTATCGATGTGAGTCAAAACAAAAGGAAACATAATGTGACCATGAAGTTAGTACGCTACCATCCACATGCATTTTATGATGGAAAAGCGTTGTCATGGACAACGATCAACTGGTAAAGGACATCAGTGTAAAAGTGCCCTGTGACCATGGACGAGGAAGGCCCCAGTAATAAGTGAAAAGAAAGAATATGGGGCAAGAAAGTCCCACGTTCCTAGAAAGAAACATGCAAGCTACATACGGCTGTCAAAATCATCTGGAATAAGACACCATAAACAGGCTAAGCAGTCTGCGACAACCTCACTCTCGACATAAGTCAAGCAAACAGCAATACACGCCGACTGGGAAATCCAGCTGCTCGCCGCTGCAGGAGAATTAAGCGAATCTCGACCAACCCGGTATTTTTGGAAAAAGTACACCCGGTTATTCCAAATGGGGAGACGCGGAGTTATACTAAGAGACGGTTACTAAAGACGGTTACCCGTTCGGAAGGATTACGTCACTTGTCGTGACGGAAATCCGCTGGAAGAATCCTTCAGGAGTTGAGGGGCACATGGCGAAGTCCTTAAGCCATCAATTATGACGGAATTGGATGTAGAGATAAGATAACGCTCGAACCAAGGAAGCAGTGTGATCAGAGGTATTGATACAAACGATCAGATGTTCAAAGCCCAGCGCAACTGGCAGACCGTTCGTTTTTTGCCAAAACAGCAAGCATACTATAAAAGGCTTTATACGTATAAGCCAAAATAACCTTGAAAATAGGTGAAACATTTAGTTTTAGGGTATCCAGTTTTTCAAAAAACTGATAAGGCTAGCTAGAGCACTCCAGCTGCATTGGCCCACAAATCTGAACAGAAAGAGACAGAGATCCGGACAAAAATCAGCCGGGAATCGACAACTATAATACCGGTGCTACCGTTCCCGATACAACAAATACCAAAGGTGCGCAACGTGTATTAGGGCCAAAAACATATACAGAAGATCGTTTATGAAGTGTATCCGGCGACAACAGTCCGGTAATTCCGACGCCTTCTAGCTGCGCCATTGGCAACCGGCAGGATTGGCTGCTGTATCCAGACTTTCGGCCAATCAGAGCTCACCTTGATGCTGGACAGGCAAGCGGCCCGACCATTTGGCCAATCACATAGCGGACAGACCCCTTGGACGCAGCAGCGCCCAAGTGCCAACGGTAAGGCGGCATCGGTGCGGAGTTCAGCCTAACAACAACCGAATGCGCACATTGACCAAGGTCTATTTCCCTCGTCCCATCTATCCCGAGTTTTGTGCACTTGTCGCTATTTTTTCCACATATTATCATAATATATAGCGCATCGTATGACCATTTGACAAATGTATTAGCCCCAAAAACCTGCTCAAAATACCTCTGGTCTATTGATAGGATCGAAAGACCGGGGGGGATCATCAAGAATTACGGCATGAAGGACTGGGAAGGTGTATTTTAAATCGAAGGGTTCCATAGAAATTTTCAAGTTCACTCAAAAAGATATCACGGTAAATCAGGCTGTTTTTCTGGTTCACTGTTGAACAGCTCGTCCAGAGACTCACATTCATGTGGCTTCAGAGATTCAGTAGCTTTCATTCTGATGGATCTGCAGAAGAACAGTAGCGTGGGGAGTAGGATGAGGAAAATAGATGGAGATCAATAAATTAATGATACAAAGACAATATTACTCATAAATGAGAGACACATCGGAGGGTTCGTAAAGGACCTCATTGGGAAGGCGAGGAGTGGGAGAAAAGCGAAACTGATTGGAGTTAGTCAGACGGCTAGTGAATAGAGCTAATCCACCATTGAGGAACAGAATGACGGATGAAACTGAAGCCAACTGGGGAAATAGTACTCTGCGGTTCGAAAATAATGCAGAGGAGGAACACTCCAGATAGCCTAGGCAAACCTGCTCACCTGGCTTCTTTAGACTTTCCGGCAAGCAACAACAGTTTGATAAACTCCTCATAGACAATCTTCTGCTTGGGATGGGCTACCAACTGCTCGCGGAACAAACCGATGGCTCGATCAGCATCGCCGAATTCAAACTCTAGTCGAGCGGAACTGGAAGAATATGAGACAAGTGAAGCATCTAAGCGGTAGTGTAAGGAAAAAACATGATCTTATCGCGTTGGAAAACCATTCATAAAATCTCAAAGACAGAGAGAATCAATTTGTACAGACAAAAGTGTAAAAAAGAAACCGCCAATGGGTATTACGAATAAAACTAAACCTAAAAGCGACATCAGAAGAGGTCGCACACATGGTTCTTTCGGACTAGCGCAAGCTTACAATAAAACTATCCTCATCCCCAACAAGAGGGGTTCGAAGGTCGTTTAAGTCAAATCCACTCTAACTTAGGAAAAAAAGGACACCGCACGCTGGGTGCAACAACTCAGTTACTCAGATAACACTTCGTAAAAATAACACCCATACATACACCCATACTGGGAGTTTCAGGTAACTGGGATACTATGAGACTGGGAAGTTCTGAATATAAGTGGTTCCGTGGGCCAGATAGTGCACACCAGTTAATCTTATACAGAACAGAAAGGTAGCAAATCGAAATTCAATAATATGGAAAATAATCGTTCAGCTGTAACACCCTTCCGGTACCTAGCTGCCATGCCACCCGCAGGAAGCACGAGGGCTGGGATACTGTCAGGTTGCCCAGGCCTAGACAGGGGAAGTCGAGTGGCAGAGGTGGGAATCGAACCACGGACCTTCCGGTCAGTAAATTCGCCCTCTAACCACTTGGGCCATCAAACTACACGTCACCTTCGTGCTTCACGAAAGCCATTCCAGATCGAATGGTGGATAGAGTAAAAACAGGCATACCGTTATTCCTACTACGGATTCTTACAGAGTACTGAACAGTTGGAAATGGATACGAAGCTGTATATCTTCATTTTTCCTTCGGTATATGAATTTTGCTAACAGCAACGTTTAGAGTAACGGGATAAAGAGGTCACGTCCCTAATATCTGAATCAAAAGTCCGTCTCACCAGACAGCGAGTGGTGGGGTTTTCTTGGAGATCCTGTCCAGAGTCAGTGAAAAAATAGTCTGACCGGCTTGGTTACATTGGAAGGGCTCGAGCCAAGGACGCAGGGAACAAAACATCTGTCTCATTTTTGATGCTACTGCACATAACGGAGCCACTTCCTGTATTTCGACCTAATCGGATGATTCATCAACCGTGGTGACCAACCACCAGGAGATCGGAGTGTGTGGTTTTAAGGGTGATCTTTTCCGCCCCATCCTCTACTAGAAACGCTGTTCCCATAAATGTGGAAACAATGGTGGCCTGGAGGAGTTACCTTACTGTCTTCACACTTCTATAGCAAAGGAAGACGTTTACTCGCACATCGGGGCTCCATTGGCCCAGTTCGATTTGACAGGTAAGTCTGGAGACGGATGCTAGCCAGGGATGTGTGCGGCTTGTAGCCACCCAGTCACCCATATACTTTACTGTTCAGCTCACAGTCACTCATTGGATCAGGAGACTTGTATTTTTTCACACTCGCAAACACGTCACATAAAGGTGACTCATCGGACATCGATTGTCTGCACCATCTAGTGAAACTACTCATGTGCTGACGCGACCACGTACAGGCAAACGGACCTACATATAGGGAAACCGAACACAGTCAAAACACAGACTCGTGCGCGCGCAGGGAGCAAGAAGTCAACCTCTCCACAAGTCCACGGACAATTATGGAACACGTGTAGCAGTCGTACTGCGGAGAAAACACGTTGCCGCCGTCCGGACTCTCACCAAGGAACTCTCACAGACGATAAGTTCCTTTTTTGACTAGCTCCCGTCTCGCACTGTATTTATTTTTAAACGCGTTGCAATCCACCACTGTCAACCATATTAAAAACTTTTATTAGTGCACATACCTTCTGATTTGTATTATGGCCATCAACAACAGTGCACTAATAGGCTTTCGTGCAGTTCGCGATCAGCCAGATGAACCCTAAGAAGTCATATCTGAATGTTCCGGACAGAGTAGACTCTCGCCGTTCAAACAATGGAGAGGGGAATTCAAGTTGTGCGCTGAGCATCAGCTGTTTCTGGTCATCGTGTTTTCGACACATAGGCTTGCATAAAGTAACCTTGCGTTCCCCAAGTGCAAACCGACAATGGATTCATTTGTGTCACGTGACTATCAACTACCGGTGGATAGGCACGAGTTAATAATGCTAAGCCTCAGGCGCAAGCACGTTGATTCTGATTACGCTATATTGCGAGCAAGCTTGGGGATTCCTTTTCCATCAGAACATCGCGAACTGATAATAGGACATCTCCGGACCGTTTCCAGCACCATCGATCTGAGTAAGGCCATATACCCTGTGAAGAACCAGCATAATACCGATAATAAGCGGTGTGGAAGGAGCTATGCTCGCGTTCAAAGCTGTTTGTTCGACTTTCAACAAACGATCCAATAACCGCTGGATAGCAACTAGCTCATCAATCCTGACTGATGGTAGGAGATTCACACGTGCACAAAGCAGGTGCGATTGTACGAGCAGATCCATCAAACATCACATAGTGAAGAGTTAGAGAAGGATCGAGAATTCCGGTGGGTAACGAAGGCTCAGGAGGTGCAGGCCTCCACTAACGAAAACAGCTGTGCCCTGTATCATCCAAACCATCAGTTAAAATGATAAACGGAAGAGGTATTTCATTAATTCATTCTCAAAAATCCCAATCTTAAAGGTGGCCTGAGCACTTTGAAGGATAATTTAGCTAGTTTCCTGGAGGAAACTCATACAGTCAATAGCCCGTCAGAAAGAATAGTGTAAAATATCCCCTTTAAAGCAAAAAAATGCACCAGGTCCGCACTGCTCGTACAGATCACTGATGAGCTGTCTGCTAAAATCCACTGACCCTATACAGAGTGAAGGAAACGTGACAACAGAGTGGAGAACCTCAATAACCATCCCACGAAGGACACGCCACAAACCCTACGACGTAAGCCTGGTGGCTGTGCCATCCAAACTGACCCCCGGCCTTATCTTTTGCAGAATGGCGAACTGATGATCTTCACGGATCCGAATTATTTGGCCAGTTGTGCTAACACCGAATACTCAAAATACTTTGAAATTACATACTACTGAATGAGAAATCTGGTATAAATTCATCCAGAGACATCGACTAGCCGTTTGCGCAAATCAGACTAAAAACTGTCGAAACCCCTCCTCCCTCGCCCAGAATAGCGCCAGGGAGTAATTAAAAACCTGACTCTTAGAAGTTAACGAGACGCTGAACTAATGTGTCAGATGTGCGGCACCAAGCAATGGAACAAAAACAGGACGACGCTGTGTTCGGACTTTGATGCTGATCGCGATTAATTGGCAGCGGCGATTGAGGATATTCTCGGAGCTGATCCACCCTTTTCCAGGATAAAGTCACTGTGTTGTGAGTAGTAAGAGGGTGTGAAGTTTGGCTAGACACAGGAGCAGATCCGTAGAAGCTAAGTGAAGAAAGTGAATAGCTCACGGCACTCTTCGACAGATTCCGGAACAGCGACAATGGCTTTAGCAACCGACCATAATCAGCTTCCTTCACGTGATTGTCGGGCAATACGGCGGTATCAGCGGAGCGAAAATTTTCCACATGAATTCTCAATTATCCAACAAACATGTGGCCCACAGTAAGCTGTCACCTAAGTTCACAACACGAATCGTTTCAGATAAGGTTGTGCCTTATTCTTTCCCACCTTCAGTAATACAACCTAGCTCCTAGGACGTTTGCGATCGACAGCCATTGTCCGATCTGACAATCTTAAATAAACTGAAGTAATATTGCCCCAAAGATTGGCATGCGTTTCACATCTACAAAGCTGCAGGAAGATTGGGTAAGATCACACCTGAAACTTATGCTTGCATATAAGCCTCTTGTGGTGGTAGCGTATTGTTTCCCATGGCTTTGCTGAAGACGACAGTGCCATGCGGATGAGGAAGACCAGAGTGCATTTTATCATTTATGGCACACAGTTGGCATCAGATTGTCCGACAACGATCAAATGTGCAATGCCGTAGTGCGCTCGATTTGGCTATAGGTTAGACACCCAGTCTATGCGAGCTGAGAGCGTTGAAGGACATTCAGTGTTTGACCATCGGTGTTGTCAAATCACCACCCAGATCTGGCGGGAACATTCGACCAGTGGTGTCGAAGTACACTACACGGTTTTCGGAGGAAGTAGCTCTCACACAACAGACTAAACGATCCAAACGTAAGATATACTTATTCGAAGGGCCATCTTGGCAGAACGAAGAAGAGGGTGCGAACGAGCCAGGAGAGCTGAGGCAGTGGTTCGGTAACAAAGTAGGCAGAGCATCAATAACAAACTAAGCTGTGTTGGTTGTGGCCCTCTCGATGCGTGGTAACCCAGAAGCGGAGTACACTCACGGCTAAAGATTGCGGCACATATGGCAGAACCACAAGCGCTGTGCCAACCAACTTTCCATGTTGGGCTTCCCACCACAGGCCCAATACTATCTGTGGATGTGTCAGTCGGTGATAGGATCTACTGTTCCCAATGCGTAGCCTTACATCATCGGCAACGAAAACTGTGGCAGCGACTGAACAACAGCGGCTGATGATGCTATTCGCGCGCAGCGAACGATACCACATACGGTTTAAGTTGAGTCACGTGGACATTCAGCTGAACGTCGTTCGTCCGGTGTCGATTTGAGGGAATAGGAGAGGAGGGTAAACGTCCTTCAGGATGCATGAAAGTGCTAGTCTAAACTTGGGATTAGGCGATGCAGTTGGACTGTACTGAGCTACCGAGCACATTACCTTGACGACTGCCATCCCGCTTGAGCCCGTTTCTGCGAACGAGTAACGGAAGCTGGAAGAAGGCATCATATTCAGAGCTAAGACCTAGTTGCCCGAAAATTGTCCAATGAAGCCAATACGGTAAGTGGTACGGCGAATTTTAAATTACTGCCGTTTTCATGCGTGAGGCACACAGTCATGTGAAACATAAACCCTTCATCTAAAGATTACATCTGAAAAATAACCGGAGTCCATCGACCGTTCCGGACAGAAAGTAGTACCAGGGGAGATATTAGCGATGAGAGTAGAATGATCCTGTCCAATAAAAAGAGGTTGATGAATTCTGTCCCATCAACATAAGCGTGGTGGTGAAATAAGAATGGCAAAGGAGAAAAAATACTGCTTACCACGTAAGGAAGCGTGGTAGGTGAACAGAACGCAGGATATTAACTGCATTCCGTTGAGCTTCCCGAGCAGCGGCAACACGACCTGCACGGAATCGGACTTTGACCAAAGACAGCCACCTGTCCACTTCTCCAGGAGAAGACTTGATGAGGCGGCGCGCAAGATCTTCAGCACGCTGAAGGCCAAGACACAAGAGAACGGAGTTGAAAAAAAAAACGGAAAGTCCCACCCAATGAAACGAAGTTGCGCAAGTGAAGATTTTGTGGTGGCGCAGTGCAGATGGCGTAAGACAAACAATGGGGCGATAGAACTTTTGAAACGGTTTTATAGTTGCGAAATAAACATTACTGTTACCAGAAAAGCACGACATTTGAAGCGACTTAGAGGTACATGAACCAGTTTCGTTCCCGAATCATGCAAAGTGGTCTCAACTAAAAGACTAAAAGATTTTTCTTTAAACGTGATGCCTAATGACAATGCCGACGATCAAACCCGAACGTCAATGGAGTGAACCATGTTGATAAGAAGTTATCCTTATATTACAAAGAATGTCAAAGGCCTCGGATGATATGGAGCGGCTTGGCAATTTGATGAGGGTTTTATCGGACTATTCTAGATCTCTTTTATGTAGGAATGCCAAATGATGCAGGGAAAGTTGTAGGGGGGAGCATGTCGAGGTTTTCTATCAGAGCTCATTTTTGGACGATAATGGTACTAATCAGTGAGGAAGGAGGCATCATGGCTGAGAAAATTAACCCAACATCATCTTAATAATGTCGGGTCTCACTTCAAACTGTCCAATATCAGCCAGAATATCGATGGCTCGTCGAGTAAATGACGATTGGTCCAGATTTACCAGACGAGAAAGAACCTGCGAGAGACGACTGGCCTGTTCACTTGTCTCCAAAACGGGATCCGATCCGGTCAGGGAAGTCATCTGCTCCTGTTGCTGGATGCAGCGCTCCAATTCCTTGGCTTCCATAACCAGATAGAAACTAAGTAGCCGGGCTTGTTGTGTGTCCTGCTCACCTGGTTCAAGACCAGCTGAACTGGTAATAGCACGAAGACCTCGTTCGGCTATGGCACGTGCCTCCGTCAGACAGTGGAGCTCGGACCCGGACAATACATGTTTCATGTAGGCTGTCCAGCACGTCGCGTTTGAAGGCGCATTGCGCACAGCTAGTTCATATTCTTCTGTGGTTGTGGGCCGCAAACTACCCTTGGGTAAACACTGCTCCTCGACCGTCAGTGCAGCTAGCATGGCTTTGCGTATTTCCTTCTCTCGCAGTCGCCATTCAGCTGCAGCTGAGTTTTCTGAAATAAATTAAAATACAGCTTACTTAGGTCTAACGGTGCACACACGAGTATCAGCTAAATTAAAATATAGGTGATATTCGGGGCTTCACAGCGCATGCAGCCTATCTACATTATTCTGGGACCCAGATGAAATTAAAAAGGTGACGTAGTAGGCCACACTAAAGGTCATCACAAACCGAGCTCATCTAACAAACAAACCATGGCTGACCGCGCTAAATGTCATTCAGCGTCAAACCGTAGATATGGAGTGATAAGGATGTCCCAGCAACCAATGGGAGGTGAACCGAATCAGGGTACCTCTTGAGTGCAGAATGTATCCGTGATTGTAGAACGTTGTTGGCTGCCTTATTTTGCTTTTGGTCCGGAGTGCAAACGCGTAACAAGTCCGAACATCAGATGTCGTTTATAAGGTATACGGTAATTCAGCCGTTCATCGGCCGCTTCTCCCATTTGGGTAACTCCGAAGAGTGAAATCCACTGAAAGGCACAATTTGACCCAACCCTGTAATACTTGTTGCCGATGCAGTGTGAACAACCTTCATTTTTTGCCCGACATCATACAAAGAAAAATAGGTTTAGCGCCTGAGCAAGAGGGAACACAAACAAACTCAGACGCCTTGAATAAACACACACGTACGAGACTTAAACTGGATGTGGAGTCGCAGTAGTTAGAGTTCATGGTACCCTTGGAGGGCGTTCCAAGACGGTTTGCGGATGGAGAACAAGTCTTTCGTTGGTGGTCACAAGACACGATAAGGAAAACAAAGTCCGGTGAAACACCGAAATTCTATGACGATGATACATGGGGACAAATGTGACTGCCACAGATAGGTCTCAGACCCTGATAAGCCTTGGAAAGCACATTCGACGGATGGGTTAGAATTCACAAAATATAGTCGCACCAACCCAGCTTGCACCTAGTGAAGACGCAACCGGTTGTATTGAGATAGATCCGGGAGTAGGTACCGCATAAACAGACTTAACATTCATGGGGTATCTGTTTACGGCCAAACGTAGGTGAAAACTGTCCGAAAATCTGATGCTGCAGAAATCGTCAGTGTTCAATTTATCCAAACAATGCCGAATCGATCGATACGAAATAACCTAAATAAGTTTCATTTTCGGTAAACCTCAGCAAGCGATGAGCAGGCTAACTTCTGACGGTTATCTGAACATTTTATGCTGTTTACCAAGCGTCTGAATAGGGTAAACTCCGCACAAAGATTGAATTTGGTTGGTTCTATCGGGATTCTGTTGTAGATCTCGTAGGAACAGTTTCCATAAGTCTAGTAGCAATAGTAAGGGCGAATTCTTTCCGAAGTCACCTGTATAATCCTCAACCACGCTAATGTCTTGTCTAAAATGGGCAAAGGGAAGGCTACACTGGAATCCACTACACTTTGTTGGCAGAGGATTGCAGGGTTTTAACGTTCACCCCATTCGGACAGCCGCTTTCTAACGGTTTCATCAGTGGTCGCTGTGGGGAGGTTCTGCAGGATATCGAAGAGAGCACCACGATTTTTTTCTCATAATGCATGAGACGAAATACATCTTTAATGGTAAACTAGTGAAAGATGGGTGGAAGAGGCACTGTAAAGGCCTCCGAAAACGAGTAACAAACAATAGCACGGTCAACAGAATCCAGTAGCTTCTAAAAGTTTGTGAGGAGTTATTCATATAATTCAGAAGGGTCCATACCGACCAAGATGCCTTCAAGAGTTTTGAAAGGCAAACCCGGTGACTGTTGAAGTCTGACAAACGTTTGGGTATTACTTCGAACAAGTAACCGGTTGTAGAGATAGTACAGACAAGATATGGTGTTCTGAATACACGAGAAGTGGAAAACAATGGGTGGAGAGCAAAATTCAAATTCGTTTAAGCCTAAACTCAAAGTAGGCTTTTGAAAATAGCACAAAACACAGACAGCCGTGGTCACTTTCATCTATTACGGACGGATAGACTTCCTTAAATGACGCTAGCGGAACCAAGTAAAAAGTGGAAACGGTCTGGGAAAGGCCATAGACAACTAACTCATTCGCACCGGAAGTTCTTGTTTCCCAACTTAGGCACTCCGAAACGTCTCAGATCAGGAATGAAGGAGTGACAGCGGTTGCCTAAATCTACACTAAATGACCCTTACGCAACAAACGTACTGTCCTCAAAAAAGAGGTGTCTGTTCCCGATTTCCCGACAAATAATAACACATGCGCCCAGGCATTCCTCTATTACTGCTGGACTCACACCCTAATGAAACCGGCTGCCGTTTTAAGTGCACAGTTCTCCTCTCCCTTCCAGTCAGTCCCAAAGTAATCGATAAACGGCACTAAGGTATCTAAAACTTCCACACAACCTGCAGATGGACAGGAGTTGGGTGAAATTTGAAAGCCATAGAAAAATATATGCAGGACCAACCCCACAATCACGGTTTCTCCCCTCTGCAACGATCAACTATCAGAATAGATCACTTTTACTCAATTCTTTAAGGTGTACTTCACAAGTACTATCTTTTGGCCGTCCTCCTGTGGTAGTTTCTTTAGAGGGGGCGACTTCATAATCAATGAATTCCAGAAAGCTAAGGATGATTGACAGGATGTTGTGCATTAGTTGATCACACAAATGGTCGGCCGAGAGTAGTATCAAAACGAGGCACCATTCCGATGGCAGTTTTTTTCCAGACTTTGGGCCCGACAGGTTATAGTGTGGAGCAGAATTCAGAAAATAAAGTGCGGTCTATTTTCAAAGCGGCCCACGGTTGGAAATCATTCCTGACTGCGATTAACCAAGTTCAGATTTGGGTAATCGGGAATTATCGCAGCCACAACTATCCCACTTCGTTTGGAATGTGTAGCAGCTAAGACCCAAAATGGTGCCTACTAACAAGGACCGCTCTCCTTTCTGTGCTACTTTGACTACCAACATGATCAAGACAATTGTATGGTGCTCCTGTACTGTACGCAATAAGATCCAAAATTGAAATTAATTTCGAGTTCAGATATAGCAAAAATTGCTCGAACCTGGGGCTCATTCAAAGTTGTTTGTTATTCTTCTGTAAAATATGCAACATAGAGGTCGCCTTGATAGTCAGTTGTGAAGATATACAATAAAATTACCTCTGTTTGGCAGACAGAGTGTGCTCAGAACAAACAGATAGCCCACTAACGGTTGGGATACTGCCAGGTTACCCAAGACTAGACAGGGGGAATCGAGAGACAGAGGTCGTATTCGAACCACGGACCTTCCGGTCAGTAAATTCGCGCTCTAACTACTTGGACCATCTCACCTCCACAGCGAAAAGGGTCAGATTCCGGGGAGTGTACCCATCTCATGGGTCCCAAACTGAATTAAACCGACAGTAACTCAAAACCGGAACTTGAATATATCCTTACCAATTACAGAACGGGTAATGACTAAACGGTGTTTATTTTGAAAACGTGTTTTCGCAAAAATAAACCGGACATAAGACTTTACCTCCTAAATGTGACGACATAAGCCACACTTCACTCCTACCTTTTACGGCATTCTCTTTAGATTTTGGCTTTTGACCTTCGGAAGAGACCGGTTTTGTAGAGTTTGCGACTTTCTCGGATGATTCGAAGTCAAGTGGAAGGATAAAATCCGCATACTTCCGAAGTACGATCGGATCACCAATGTCCCAATTGTTGACAACGGCTTCGGTACGAAGGTCCTCGGCTTCTTTCGGTTTCTTCGCTGGCTGGGTCTGCTTGTCGTCGTATTCTGCGCGAGGACGCTTCATTCCAGGCGAATCAGATTCAGACACCGATCGTTTTGAAGATCGAGCCCTTTTAGGCGATCCAATCACCAGTGATTGTGCAGGTAAGTGGCGCTTGGATCCCGGTTTTTCCGACTGGGACGAATAACTAGGTTCGGGAGACTTTGAACTGTCGTAAATCGTCAGTTCCACTGGTTTTAAGGATTCTTTGAATGCATCTGTGTGCTTCTGTAGTTTATTTCTTTTCTCGTTGATTATCTGGAGCAGTTCCTGCGTGGCTGAGGCTAACAGATATGAATAGTCATCTGAAGTAGTTGCTTCTTCCAATGGTTCACTAAGTACCAACTCTCCAACTAGCTGATTTTCGATCATCCTTGAGAATATACATTTGGAAAGGAAAAGGTACGTACAGAGATGCGGTGTCAGTGGGGTGTATTGGGTAAGAGGCAACACCTGAAAGCAACACACTGGGAGTCATAACAACAAGCCGAATTGCTACTTTTCGATAGCAGAATCAGTTGTAAAAACATGGAAATTCCGCCACAGAGTTTAACCTAGGGTAGCCAGTGTGAAGCAGTGACACCGGCCACCAAACTATGACCACAAGTCAGCATTTTAGGGAGACATCAGTTATTCTTAAGTAATCCCCTCTCAGAGTGTTTTCACAAGAAACTTGTTATTTAGTTCAAAAGTCTCGATGGGTTTATTGAAACATTTTAATCAATATTCCATCCTGCATGCGAAGTCAATCTACGCTAAGAAGCAGGGCGCAACTATTTCATCCTTGTTGGGAAGTACTGGCAAACGTGCATCTCACCAGCCTCCAGGTGGACCGGAACACACGACCTCCAGGCTAATAGTTTGAGCATTTAATAGCTCGTTCAGCTGTAGCTCCCTTTCGTTGCCTGACTGCCATACCACACGAAGGAAGCACGAGGGCTGAGATACTATCAGGTCGCCAAAGCCTTGACAGGGGAAGTCGAGAGGCAGAGGTCGGGTTCGTACCACAGACCTTCCGGTCAGTAAATTCGCGCTCTACCCACTTGGTCCATTTCGCTCCATTTAATAGCTCAGTTATGAGTAGTTGATCAGTACTGTACTCACTGGAACCTAGCCAGCATATACATCACAAGAGGGCTCATAGGATAACAACAGAAAGAAACTTCAACTTGAAACAGACATCGAATCACTTCTGGTATGGAAAGCTGGAAGGCAGAATCGAATAACAGACGTGGCATGTGGCGAAGTGCGTGGGGCTTCGATTGAAGAACAAATTAGGTACCAAAGTAGCCGGCAAAGACCAAAGACTTACGAATGATTGTAGATCAATCGGTTGATAAAAAATGGAGCTCTCCAGTAAGATTTGATCACGATAACTAAAAGACGTACCTGAGTGGTCGCACACAAAGGTGGTCACCAACACGAAAACGGACTTCAGCAAGGCGAAGACGCTCCTGCAGTTCGGGTGAAAACGGTATCAGCATGTCATCTCTATGGGTTAGGCTACAGGTGCGACAAAAAAGCGGAAAAGGGATCAGTACGGACAGTCCAATGTAAACCTAGCACGGTGCGGCTCAGGGATACGAAAACATCAGAAATGGGCTACACGATGTAGGCATAAATCCGGGTGTCACTATCTCCCATGACACCGCTTAACCGGTTGAATAGATTGGAGCTCATCATGGCCGGACGGCTGATGGGCATATTGGGCCGTACTGGAAAGGCGGCACACGCCAGTTTATTCAATTCTTAGTGGTCCCACAAAGGGTCTTCCGCCATTCCGACGACTTGTTCCGTGAAAATTGAAAATCCATATCACTCTGCTGCCTTGCAGTTGGACTGTTGACACCCTGTCCTCTTATTCAAGTTTCAAAGTCCTATAAGTTTTGCCAACAAAAGCGAATTCACACGACCGAAAATCGTATCGTGTTCGGAGGCCAGTCGTCCCTAATAACCGAACATCACATCATTTGGACGGATGTGTCACGTGCAAGATACGGACCAAACGAAGGCATACCCTGATTGGTCAGAATACCAGCCAAGCACCTGTGACTCGACGCTTCTCGCCCCCTCACGAAGATTCTGGCACGACCTTGTGGAACACTCTGTGACTACCCTATAAAAACAGTTGTAATAATTTTCCTTTGTCTCTATAAAGGGCTGTCTAGAGCTACCGTGCCTTTTGATATACCATAGTGGGCGGAGCAGGAAGCCAAGGGACCGATACAGAGTTGCACGATCGTCCATCAAGTTACAACATATCGGTTGGGTCCTCTCATCGTTGAGCACAGAAGTACGGATAAACTGAACCACGCAGCTAGTGAAAGCGACTTTTTGGCTCTGCAAAATAATCCTGCTTATCAACCACACCTCATCGCCCTATCTGATCATCCAATGAGTCTACTATCTCTGTTTGCTTCCCACTATTCTCCGTTGTTAAGGGTATTAGGTATAGTGTCCGTCTTAGACCGTGACCAAAGGAAGGTCATTATAATAACCATAGTGAAAAAGAGAGAAGTTGCCCCCCAGTAAATGGGAAAGGACAGGGCCAGAAAGGATACAGACTCACGATACAAGCAGTCCATTCGGTGACCGTATTTTGATGAAAGCTTCTGCAGCTGAATTGAGGGTGGGCGTTCGCTTACTCCAACATTCGACTCCACCCCTACTGAAAACGGGAAAAACAATTGCAAAGGAAAAAAAGCTTTGGAGCGGAAAAAGGCTGCGGTGTGACGTGAAATGAATGAAATTGCAGTGATCTGTCCTACGTCGTGGATTGAGCTCGAGTCTGTGATGGAGTTAATCTGGAAGCACTTACAACTTAACACGGCAACGGATTCCCATAAAGTACTCCTATGTACTGATTTCCCCCTTGGGTTGCAAGACACCCATATAGCAGAACAAGGTCACAGCTGTTTTCTGGTTACTCAACCCTATAGCACAGAATCGCCGGGCAAGATCAAAGAAGTTTTGCGCCAAGTGACACAACAACCGCAACTGTTCAACAACGAGAGAATCGAGAAACGCACAACTGTCTTGCTTCCAGTGTGAAACAATGAATATCAAGATCGACAAAACACAGAGTACGAGTATTTAGACAAATCACTTAGTTGATAAACCCTGTCGGTGTCCTACTGCTATGCGACCAGAAGGAAGCACGAGGGGTGGGATACTGCCAGGTTGCCCAAGTGTAGACAGGGGAAGTCGAGAGGCAAGGGTCGGGTTCGAACCGCAGACATTCCGGTTAGTAAACTCGCGCTCTAACCACTGAGCCATCTTCACCCTGAGCACTCCACACTCGTAATGTCAAGGATGGTTGATACTCAAGGCTGTTACCAGTCAGGAGAAAGTTCGGTAGATGACTGGTAGACCATAAGCTGTTTTTGTAGAGCCGGATATCGAGTGAACTATACCGATTGTCAAAATTAACGAGTGCGGGTATTAAATCTCGGTGGTTAAACACCGGATGTTTTTAAGGACGACAAAGACCCATACCGGCAAAAATACAAGTCCCTTATCCCACAGAAAACTCGGTTCGACAACAAAGTGAGATGGCTATAACTGGACGATAAAAGCAGTAAACTGGTGAACAACAGGAGAATCAAAATGCATCTCACAAAGTAGACCCCCTTACACAACATCCGGTTTCGTTGAAACATAGTACAGAGGAGTGCGAACTGTAGAGTCTACATCTTTCGATTGGTTCTCCAATTTGTCGATGATACGGCACGTGATCAGACGACCTTTCTTCAACCCGGTGCCAAGGTCTTTTCGGGTAGCTAGCGACGGATTCGGCTGCCTGGCCTGATTGCCGGTGTTTGTCTTAGCTGCAAGGTCAAGCGGCTGGGGTGTTTTGGAGTGCAACATGGCGGTAACGTGTATGCGACCCCGGGCACCGCCGGGAAGATGAACTGCCCAGTAATCTTGATGCACTTGAATCAACTGGGCACATACCAAGTCTCCAACTGAGACCTGAGGTTTTTCTACAACCAAGTGAAGTGAATAATTGGGACTAGACAGAGTATGGGAAGATATTGATACTTCGTTAGTATTTCGAGTGAAATAAACCCAAAGAAAAACAACGTATAGAGATCACCACCTTGATTTCACTAACGTTCCTGCCAATATGAAACCACCACTTGGTGCCTACCACCGCCACTCATCTCGCACTACGCGTGTTCCAAGAATGTGTATCAGTCTTAACATTCCGCCCAATAACTGCATTGGTCAATAAAGGGATAAATCTCATCCCTAAAGCAAATCAAATAAAAAAAGACAGCCATCATCTAAGCCCGATGGTGTTACTGTAAACTTTTGAGCGGACAAACTCAACTTGAACACACGATGGAAGAGTTCAAGTGGGCACCTTACTGTAATAGTCAGTCGGAATTCGCAGAATGCGCACAACTTATTTGACGTTTAATCTGATTCACGAAATAACCGGAAGCCGCCCGATGAAAGTCATAAGGGAAGATCATCCAGGACGGGCCATGTGAAATACCTAGAAATATCCAAGCCGAATTACGCAACGTCACCGTGTTACATTTTGTGCGGGTACTTCCCTTCCTCCCCATACCTCAGTTCACAATTCGGAGATAGCCTGGTATTCAGCAACATACTACCCGTTTGGACTGCAGAGGACGAGGGACCGCCAACTCAACGGTAACATTGAGTGAGCCTCGCCCATCAGACCCATGGACTGAGAAACGTGAGTCACTATGTAGGCAGACGAACACAGGTCACGGCGAAGGAGGACGGGGAAGGTCAAGTCTCAAGACTATCCGGGTACCCAACAATTAGAAAAAATTCAACAGGAATGTTAAAAAACTATCAAAGATCGGTCAAGGCCGACCCGAGTCGACTTAGCTCGGCCACTTACAGATTCAGGCACACATTTTCAACCTCAAAGCGATCCCAATCACAAAGCACTGAAAAAGTCACCTAGACTGAATCTGAAACGTTCGCGACCAAATTGTCCAGTTCACCGAACAAGCCAACGGCCAGTAATTGACATTTACAAAAAAAACACCCACCCAAGAACGAAATTTCCGGCAAACGTGCACTCAATGGTCCCCGCCTGTTCGAACTATGGCGTTGATCTTGTGCGCTTGTATGTAACACCGTTGCAGTGTGTGGCATTACCGTCCCAACGGGGGGTGGATGAAGTTGAAAAGCGCGGACTGCTTTGGCTGTTTGGGCGATGTTTACCAGATGACAGAAAACAACTTGATGTTTGGAGTCTGAAAGCTGGAAGAAAGCAATATTTCCAACCAAGCGGTCAAATCGAAGGCCTGAAAGCTGTTGGCCCTCCACAAGGTCCACAAGTAAATCTGTGCTGGAGTAATCTTCTTGTGAAGGGACTACACTTTTTGATTTCAAAGATAAGGAGCGGCGCGCGGGCGGATTGGTGATTGGATCGTAAATGGCCAAAGTACACAGGTGGACAGATGGGGTGGTCCCTTCATCGCTGAAAATCCTGATGAAGAGAAATAAAGGATTCAGTCGGTCTTCCGAAAGAATACTGAAGGAACGAAACGGTTAGTAGGCAATGGTAATACACAACAAGAACCGGAAAAATCACGAGCTTCTGTCAGCTCAGCTTTGTTAAGATAACATGTGGGCTGTCAACACGACAGTGAAAGTCGCTGTAATTGGAGATAACGGCTATTGTACTGCTTGCACGCGACCACACCAAACTTTGCTTTGGGGTAATGTCAAAAGAAACGAGGATCAATTCTCGACATGCGAATTAGAGCAGCGTCAGATAGTCGCATTAAAACCTTTCGAAAAGTAGACAGAGGTTAGAAAAACATGGCCAGTCAGACCACCGAATTGCTATCAACGATGTCAGACTAATTATAGTAGATTCAAGCATATGAGAACAACAGTTTGAACTTGCACAGTCTTCCACAAGTAGGAACGGCTTCAGATAAAACGGGATGAGTAGGATCTTGACTATCCGAAAGAAAGCCTAAATAGAAGTTTTAGAGAGTGACTGACTGGAAAATCAGCATGAACAATCCTTAAAATTTCATTGCATCCCACATCGTGCCTCGACTTTGCGATAAGGTGATATTTTTCCTCAAAGGGTCCAGTAAATACAACCGGGAAACAACATACCTTGTGAGGCTGTAAGCCTCAAGTAAGATTGTGACACAACCTCAGTCCAGGCGAGTGGAAGGTTGATCGATCGACTTTGCTGAAGACCACTCAACACAGCGAGAACAGCTAAGATCTCTAGGAAGTTTTACTCCTAAGCATTTCAAGGCGCTGACTTTTGGAAGGGAAATGATGACAATGTGGAATGGGGGTGAAAGAGCACAGTATACTGAAAAAGAGAATACTTCTTGGGCCACTTAAGTGCTCTTCAATGGTTTAAATATGCTTCGGCACTGCAATCGGTATAGCCTATCACAACAGCGTCGGCATTCCTATACTGGATGAGTGAACCAAGAACAAGTACCTTGTCGACATGGGGGAGAAAGCAGAGGAGAAAGCGCTATCGTCGGCGGATAGCGGGGTAGAATATCAGCCACCTGAGCTCGTGACCTAGGTCAGAGTGGTAAAAGGCTCTGAACCCAGCTGGTTGGATCCTGCCGAGTTCTGTCTTCCGTAAGCAGCTGTTAGACTCTCCTTTATTGCACCAAAAAGTATTACGGTCTCGTCATTACTCGTTGTCGAGAAAGAACTGAATGAAATAGATATACAACGGCACTCAGCATTTAGTGCGACCGCCACTGAGCAAACTGGTAGGCGAAATGGTTTGCACACCATCAAAACCGCACTGCTTCGAACACTCAGCAAAGTAGCGGTAAGTTGTGGGTAGAAACCTGGTAGTTCCTTACTTCAGTATCAGTGTTAAACTTGCCATTCGAGTCACTGACGATCTTCCAAATGATGGAGCACTGGTTGAAAAAGGTGGTCAGGCAAGCGCATCCCTCAAGTATTTTAACTTTATGGCTGCATTGTTGATAGGCGCCAATTGAAATAGATGAGAGGTTCGTGGCACTTAGACGCTGCTACCTAACGCCAGAAGCAAAAATATCCGAATATAAGACTTCAGATAATCGCAGTCAGTAGCATTGCAGTTGAAACAACAACCAGCACATGGAATTCCATGCCAAATCAAATAGCACAGTTGACTTGAAAGAAAATTCCAAGAAAAGAAGCGCAGCTAAGTAGAAAAGGCTCTGCCATTCAGTCACTGGAAGACTCTTCGCATCCCGATGTGTGCATGTAAAAGGGGAAGATTTACAAAAACTGGGGATTCTCCAGATTATAGAGGAGGCCACCATTTTAGCCCCGGATGCAGTCGAAGAAACCGCCAAGTGAATGTCTGCTTACTGATGAAAGGCGGGAAATATAAATAGAGTAGTTGTTGTAGTTGTATTTTTAACCACGCGAAGCTACACATTGTCTACCCATTTCTCACACTGAAAAAATAGAGCCATCTCACCGGAGATATGTACAAGAGAGATATGATTCTCCAGCAAACTACCGCCAATCACATCTGTGGTGCCCTCGTTTGTTGGGGGAATTGAATCTCCAAAAATTGCCTATCTTTCATGTACCTAAATCCAATTGGTTTCTAGAATGATTGGCCTTTTAGCTGGTACCTTATTGTCAAGAACCCTGACAACACTGAGCGCTGGGGCAACAAAATACGGTAAGGTTGAGTCAGATAACGAACACCAGCCGCCAGACCACGGAAAACTTTTATAAAGATGAAATGCACTATTCGCGTTCCGACAGCTTCCGTTATATCAACCGCACAAATCAATGCGCAACTATACTTGGATCTCACATACCTTGCGATGAGGCAGTTTGTCAGGAGCATATAGAAATACTTAGCCTGTTTACTCTTGAAGTCAGGTTCCACTACAGCTGAGCCTTTGATCTTATTCGAACGTTGTGATTGGTCAGTTTGACGTGGATTACTGTGTATCGGTAGAAATACATCTACCCCATCCAAGTACTGATACTTTCAAAGGCGAAGAGCGCTAATCCTCGTTTTGACTACTATTAGTAGCTCAACAACATAAATCTTCATACAACTATCCAAGGATTGTGTTGATGTAGTAAGAACGTAACCGCGTAAAGGCAGCGTACCTGAGCTGTGCAAAGCACTCTACACAAAGTGACTGGTGTCCAAAGTGGATCTTCCGCTCAGCGACAGTCGAGTCATAGAAGAATGAATCGTCCTGGCTCAACCCATTGCCTCAAACAAGCCAACATACTTGCAGCTCTCCCAGTGTTGTCCTACGTTGGTTTTCGATATCAACTGCGTAGTGACGGGGTGAAGAAACGAAGCTTATTCACACACACACAGTCACGTCTGCATCACCTAAATTCTACCATACACTGTATACTGCTGTCAAGCAATTGCAGTGAGGAGTGATCACTCCAAACAGCATCGCACCTGTTAGGCAAACATCACGGACATTCGTACACTGCTGAACACGTGTACTTGTCTCAAAGGTTAGTTAGGCCAGAGCAGGAACAGTAATGAACAACTTGGAAAGGATGAACTGCAGTGAGCACTACAACAGACTGTTGCCATGATGTCCCATTGGAAGCTGAATTATGACATCCATGGCCTCCAGATGACACTAGACATAATAAGAATGACAGTAAGACACAAACGAACGTTGTGAATAAACAAACTATAAAGTCGCATATTTTTTATACAGAAGTGGAGTTGACTACAACCACTTATCGGAAAATCCTTTAATGAAAGTTGTGTGATGAAGTTCTGAATTAAGTCGACGACTGAAAGCTCGACTCTAAGGGCACAACGGAGAGCTTCAGTATAAAAGATCGAACTTCGTACACCCTGTGACGTCTCTTGACAAGAAACTAAGAATCTCTGAAAACAATACAACTTACTGGCGCAAAGTGACATCATTGCGTTGACCAACTGCCCACGCGTTCCCACCCAAAACATCATTGAAGGTTCGTCTGGCGGGCAGAATCCCAAAGCAACCAGAGGCGTGCCCACGTAATGCAGCCACCGCTATAGTGCGACTCCGAAACGCGATTGTTATCGACGAAACTTTCTGTCCCAAACGTGGAGTAGAAGCAGCATTATTCTTTCGATTCCTCACAGAGTTTACCAACCAAGTAGACAATGCGACCTCGAGACGTTCAGCAGTAGGATCAATAAAAGAGACGACTCCAGCGTAGGTTTTACCCGGGACGCATTCAATGCCATCTGCGTTGGCGAGATACGCAATCGCGGGAATCGGGTGTTTGCCGACCTTGTCTGCCTTGAGTCTCGAAACTTGGCCACTAACTATTATCGTATCCAATGCTTCGGCTTGAAATTCGATTAGATCCCCAATGCGAAAACTAGATAACAGATGCTCTAAAAAACGAGACAGTGTAGAGGTCCGTTACCAACAAAAACGTAAAAACGTGGGACAAGGGCGGTGTGTGAATTTCTCCTTGTTCCCGTAGGGAGGATAGCCGATAGACAGCATGAAGGAAGAGTGTTCGTTCATTCCAGTACAGAATAGAGACATGGTGAAGATCCGTTGCTTGTTATGGAAAAACGGTGACAAAGAAACCTTGGTGAAACTCGATGTGCTACTGAAGTGATTCCCTCCAAGTTTTCATGGGCAAGGACAAAGCTTCTCTGTCCGGTAGAAATTTCCAACGAAGGTAAACCAGGAAAATTTGCTTAGCCGGACAGAGAGTGGTGCGAGGGGTGGAACCACGATGGTACCGAAGTAGGGCACGTGAATGATAATGTTTCCATGGAAAATGGGACCCCTAGACGAAGGGCCGGTTTAAAATACTGAGTAAGCTCCCTCATGATCACCTTGAGAATGTTGAGGAGTGAAGTCTAAGGGCTTGGTTAGCCGTTTGTGCTTGGTATGTCAGGCTGAGCAGTGGGAACCTAGTTATGAAACACAGAAACTTTTGGAATGACATCTTGACGATGACCCCAAAAACCAGCTGTTTTTGGGCCATTCACGTCAACATTGACAGCATAACATCAGCGTCCAAAACCAATGGTTCGCCGCCGGACAAGCAAATTTATCTGAAACCCTTACTACGAAGAAAAAACTGATGGCGAATGGACTTAATGCTAACTTATTACAATCATTCTGAGGTGCACACACCCCCAGACATTCAGTCAAACAATCTGGATAAAGACTGATAACAAGAACGTCTCTGAATCGATCATCGGCCATATCTTACAGAGTCTCTAATCATACAGAGTGGGGACCACAAGGATACCCTCCAGGAAATCGAGTCAAACCGACAGTACCTAGATTCCTCGTGATCGACTTCATTTCCCTCCTTCACTTCACCCCTTGCACGACTCCTAATTCAGCATGGGAAACAGCACTCTCCTCAGTAATTCGGCGTACGCGATACATGGCCAAAAGAGATTCTGGTGCTGGATACATTCTTCGAATGAATTCCCCGTCACACAGCCAAACAACCGTTTTCTGACTGCCTCGCTGCGAATTCGCCGACACCAACTACCACGAGCTATGGTTCTGAAACAACAGCTGTCGATGACCTGAAAATGTCGCAGTTCCGCTGCTCAAAGAGGCCACGTATCACAACCGTACCTTAGACCACTGTGTGACACAGTACACTCGCAGAACCAGTACTACAAGAGCCGAACAACGACCACTGTTCAATCTCAAATCAAGCTGAACCGTTGTGCGCAACCGTCGACCAGGTACGCCACATAGATTGAAAACAAGGTGTATGAATGTTTCACGCCTGTAAACTAATTAAGAGGAGCTATATATCCAGTATTCGGGTACTAGTTATAACAACTCGCGGTAACACAAACAAAACTTACGTCGACGGGACAACCACTCCAACTCCATTATGCAGCTCTCCAGCGACCGGATCGCAATATCAACGTAGTGTTCTTCGGCAAAATAAGTATCCAGCATTCTCAGAGTGACTAGACAGCGACGTTTTTCGGACGATGCCAGTTCGACAACTTTAGCGATGACAGTCGCGCCCGTAGGAAACAGGCTAGTCAGTGCAACGTGTTTGGGAATACGAGTGTCCGTCAAAAGACGCACGGGGGCCAGACCGCGAATACCAGAAGGAAACTGCACGAAAATGCCGTAATCAACGTGATTTACTACCCAAGCAAACCACTGGGTGCCGACCTTTAGAAAAGTGAGATGAAAACAATGTATGCACAAGTTAAGATGCCGAAACAGGGATGGGGAAAAGCAAGAGAGGTGGACCATAAGAGCATTGCGCTAAACCTAACTATCTGCCAATCGACCTGAAATCGGCCCGTTTAGCTAACCCTGACAACTGATACAAACAAGAAATCATCAAGGTCATTCATCAAGGCTTTCTGATTCGTGGAGCAACACCCTACGCAATAAGCGCAAGCCTGTTATGAAAGGAGTAAAAACTAAACTTTATGGAAACGTATCAAGCCAGGTCAATTTTCGAAACAAACAATATGCTATTTGAATTTCCAAACCAAAAATAGCTTCAATCTAAACTGCTTATGAAGACAAGCATTATGATATGTTGATTTAAACGAATATCACAAATCCTAGTCACATTTGCCGAGTTCAATTTTAGAGATGATCCTACATGTTAGTTTTGTTTGACCGCAAGATGAAAGGTCGTTCAGTCTGGAAAGCTCGGGGTGAATAAGCACCAAACCGTGCCTTTTTACCGCCTTGTCTCACACCTGTAAGCTGTCTTCATATATCAACCAAGTATCTTGGGTGCAAGCCAAGTGAAACGATCTGGACTGATAAATGGGATTTCCATGGGATAGCACAATCGAAGCAGAACTCTATGTAGCTTGAGAGTACACCAAAGTATGTGGATAGATCAGCGTACCTAAAGTAGAAGTCTGATCACGCACCGATTAGAAGACAAACGGGTGTTCCGAGGCTGTAAGAGTACACAAGTGGGGAGTTTAAAGATGCTTAGTAGATAACGGTATGAGCGCGGATTTGTAAGTTCACAGTGCCAAACCGTTTTGTTTGGGAAACGAATTATCAGATTGGTCAACACAGACCAAGGGGAAGCACAGATCAGTATTATGAGGAGACATGAGTATACTTCCTAAGGTCTGCACGTTGACAGTGCGGAAAGATATATATATATTTTAAAAAAACTTTTTAAACCGTGCGAATTATGCTAAATATCAACACTCCAACTAATAACATTCCGAAGACTAAACACGAATTCACTCCTACGGGTTACATCGGTGACGATAGTTGAATCGGTCTATTTAGTTCAACAGTGAATGATGAAAGGAAACAGGCGAATCCAGTCATAAACCGTCAGAGTGGTGTTAGTTGGCAGCTGCAGCCGAAGACTTAAAGGCCTCACTAGCTTATTTGGGATACTGGTTTGGTGCACACCCGCAACACAAACCGGAGGAGGCAAGAGGGCTGTGGTACTATCAATTCGTCCAAGACAAGAGCAGTCGAAAAGCTGGTATTGGGTAGTCCCACACCCTGATTGCTGAATCATTAGAAATGAGTTTTGAATTTCGAGGACTGCGACTGTCTAATGAGTTCCGGACATGACGAAACCTGCAATCAGTTGTCGGCGGATTCGATCAGTCGTCTCAGATTGACCGATATTCGGTGTGGGAAACTTGAAATCGCTCGCAACAAAGCAAACACTGTAGACCTTGATGGCTCTCCTGTACGCCAAAATCCCGGCTTTTGATATGGTAGTGCGGCGCCTGCTGTCACTTGGTAAGACATTCTCCCTCCCAGATAAGTTGCAGTCAGATCAGCACAAATATGGGCACTTACCACCTCAAAAATGACAAATTAGGTTTGCTTAAGCGAGTTACCGATAGGGGATCTACACCGTATTTTACTACTGTTCCAAAACAGAGACTTTGCTCCCGACATACGGTGGTCTTTCTCTACGACCGTATCGTGCATTGCTAACTTTGATTATGATCAATCTGAAGGTTTGTAGGCATTGTCCAATTCATGGAATCCTTTGGTTTTCTGCCTGTACAAAGAAATGGCATGAAAATAATGGCAACTTGATCATACTTACCCTCAAATCGTTAAAATCACTAACAAATCCGGTATGTATATCGACGACGTTTTTATTCTCCGCATCTGATTCCGCGAGTTGATGGTTGGAAGCAGCCCTCAAAAGACTTGGACGTGCGGAGACAATTACTGTGGAAGAGGCCTTGTTGATGACGACGACGGAACGTGGTCCCGATCGGTCCAGATCCAACACCGCCCCAGGTTTCAATCGTGTCATGAACTGTGCGAACAGGGCACAGTTACTTTCAAAATCAGATAGGTGATCAAAAGCTAGAAAGCCAGACCCCACTGATCCTGACCACATAGATGGATCTTTGGAAGTGTTGTCTGTAGGAAACAAATCGACGTGAAGGCCGGTGTTTTGAACTTTACGAACCTTGGCGTTAAAAACCTGGTTGTATCGAAGGAGATCAGGTGCAATAAGAAGTAATATAGGATAAACAGATGGAGTCATACAACCAAAAAAGAAACAAAACTTACTTGACCGACGTAAACGGAACTCAGTTGTGTTTTCCGCTGCTTTGTCGAAGGCTCATTTTTGCCTTTTAACTGGAAAAGAAAATCCGTAAAATGTGGTCGACTTTAAAATGCATGCCTAATAAGATTAATCATCTTGTTCCCTGTATACGTGAAACGACACAACATAATGGGAGCAGCGACAGAACACCCTCCAAGTCAAGACAAATGAAGCTTCATTCACACTGAGGCAAAATGTCAGCATACAATTTGCGCAACGGAATCATATATAAGACCAGAACTACTCTTCAATGGCACTCCACCACATATCTAGGGGAGACGCATAGGTAGAGCGCAAGGTGGTGGAGTTATCTGGACAAGTGGCTAAATGGAAGGCAGCAGGATCGCGGCAGGCGCATTTTGTTCCGACGACTACGTGAAGTGGACCTGATGTCGTTTTAACTGATGAGAAGTGTTGGAAGAACTCATCGGACGAAATTGGAACAAGCATCAAAGCGCCTGCTTGCCCACTGTAGTATACACATATTTCAGCAACCTGATAGTAAGATAGTAACCATCAATGGCGGTTCGAACCCGATCTCAGCTTCTCGACTTCCCCTGTCTAGGCTTCGGCAACCAGCCAGTATCCCAGCCCCGTGCTTCCTTCGGGTGGCATGGCAGCTAGGCACAGAAAGGGTGCTACAGCTGAACGCCTTGGAAATGCAGGAACACTAGAATTGTGGGTCACTTGTACGTATGGTTTTAATCTAGCGCCTGACGAAGTGTGAAGATGTGGTTAACGTAACCCCTACCAGTCCAAAATCCCGCTTGCTGCTCTCGAGTCAGTGTCTCACGAGCCACTGTAAGCAACGAAGCACAATTGACACCAACAGTTTCGTTACGACGGGGGTTAATCCGATAAACCTGTGGTGGCCACACCCAATAAGAGCCCCTTTTTTGAAAATGGGTACTATCATCGACTTGCTCCAGTTGTCTGGGAGAAACTCATTTTCCCAAATGCAAACAAACAGACCAGAGGAACTCTGAATGAGGACAATGCAGGTGGGAGGTCACCCGGACAAGAGGCTCGGTGGAGCTCAAGAGAACACACGCAGTCATAAACCTTCAAGGCTATAGGTGGTTTCACGTTCACCGTCAAGGGTTCTACGTCATCTGTTGGCTCCAGACGGGTGCCAGCTGGCGGCCATGACAATTGTTGTTCGAAGTATTCGGCCCATCGGTCGAGGCGTTCTTCTTTATTCGAGATGTTCACTCCATTCCGATCCTTGGTGGTTTCGCTCACAGGTGGCTTCGCACAGGGGCGGTCGCACGAATCTTCGGGCATTACCGGTTTTCTGGGTCTCTTCCATTTCTTTGGCTTTCTGTGTCTACTTCACGGTCGGTTTGCACGCTCACCTTCATTTGACGCCTGATAATTCATTGCATCAAGTTATGTTCGGGACCGGTTGGGGTATTTCACCGAGATTTAAGCAGTGTCACCGTTCGGTCTGATATCCAGTGTGCAGTGCGCCTGGTGGTGCCGTGCCACAGGCGATATTACCAGCACTATGAAAAGAGGTGGCAATCTCGTCCCAGTATGAGTTCACATCTGATGGTGGAGCATTTCGAAGAGTTTACAAGACGATTCGGGTAAGTTCGCCTAACATCCGGATCTGCCAGTGTTTCAGTTGCCAAACAATTTGACCGCACCTCACGCGGCCCTGGTAAACTCAGGA
The DNA here is from genome assembly GCF_000715545.1 of Opisthorchis viverrini. NCBI lineage: Eukaryota > Metazoa > Platyhelminthes > Trematoda > Opisthorchiida > Opisthorchiidae > Opisthorchis > Opisthorchis viverrini. The sequence goes on from NW_008751837.1 coordinate 109,769, forward strand.
AGAAGCGAGTCCACAAATGTGCTCCAAACTACCGGCAATCAGTTATTGATCCGCGCCATCGGTAATGTGGTCGATTTGAGATTGTGGCCGTCCTGTCGTTGGATACCATGTGGCCAGACGACCTCGGCCATTTCGGAAGTTAGTACTGCATAAAAACAGCCTGCAATCAGCACACAGCTGAAGCAATCGTTCCCCATTGTCCGTACGTACCGATTCCAACGCATGTCGACCTCCTAGTTGAGTCTCAGATATACTAAGCCTGCCCACTTGTGCATTCATATCTCCGGCAACCACCACGATGTCTGAGCTTTAGTTCACCACAACAGGGCATTCAGGGCGTCGTAAAATCTGTCTTTGACGGCGTCGGAGCTACAGTCAGTTGGAGCGTAGGGAGAAGAAACATCGATCAACTTCCCACTTGCGAGACTCCTTCACAGACGTTGCCAGACGAACCACGCAGAGGCGACTATCAGCGGGCATCCAGTCAAGCAAGGATACTTCTGCCCGGTGACCGGGCGATACCAAACCCTGCACATCCCACCGCAGCAGCCTCCGGATCATCAGAGTTGTGCAGCCGGAAGCGAGTGGAGACTGACGGAGCAGTTAGCTCAATCATTGTGCTTGCATCTTGAATTCTCGTTTCTGAGACACAGCACACATCAATGCCAAGGGAGTCCAGTGTGAGTTTGAGAGAAGCTTGTTGTCCTGCTTGCTTCAGAGTGCGGACATTGAACGCGGCCAGATAGACTGGGTGTCAGAGCTTGAAGACTGATTTGGAGATACCTGAGGATGTCGGTGCAATGTGACGAGCAGATGCTGCACGCAAAACCGATGCATGATGAACGGAGTCATCAGTCCTAAGTGCTGGGCCTACAGGAGGAGAGTTATTAATCGGGTGTGGAGAGAGGGAAGAAGAAGAGAAGAGAAAAAAGAGAGGCGACAGTAATAGACTTTTCGCTTACCCGCCCTACTGTATGCAGCGAGTAAGGCCCGGCCCGAGTAAGACCCAGCTGATGGCACCCTGCGACGGCCGATTTGGCATGAGTTTATTTATAAATGTGCAGTTTACGGTTGTATATGGACTGGAATACTGTCAGGGCACCCACACATAGACAGGAGGACGATTAGGGTCCTCATCCAAAACTTTTCGCTCGAAGGCCTAACCGCAAGGCAGCGGTGTTCGGCCGGAAATGCGAACGCATTACCATTTCAACGGAACAAGTCACCCCATGTTTCAACCCTCAACCTGGAAGACCAGGAAACTGTTCGTCAGACCTCTAACTCTTGACCAACCTGTTAGGAGAGGCTCTGTGTCACGGTGACACCATCCCACCGAAAAACACCCCTCCAAGTATAGCTCAATGGATCACTGAGATGCGCAAACCGTCACACCGCGGTAAGGTCCAGTCTCTTGGTGACGGTCTCCACAAAATAGAACCCATGGTTCTCATTGGGGCATCGATCGGAGAACAAGTCTAAAGACAACAATCGGGAGCGGGATGGCGTACGCCCGTGAGTTTTTCAGAAACTTATAGTCCATGCGGGCTTATAGTCTAACATAGGGGGCAACACTTGGATACTGACGCAGAGGGTCTTCATAACGAAATGGTGGCTGCTCTTTACCATGTTCTCAGGATTGACATCCGGAAAACACCAGTGAGGACAACCAAACAGCAAAGCATTAATTTGGAGAGTACAACGATCCATAAAAGTGCAGGAAAACGAGCTGACGAATGGTGGAAACCCTCCAATTAGTTAACATATACGTTTAAACAGCGTCAATCAGTGGTAAACCAACATTCTGTGAGCCATTGGTAGCTGAACGCCATATGAGACCCTGTTATTCGCCTAAAGAAAACGGTGAAAGAGCTCTACAAACAGTTAATATAATTGAGCAAAAAATAAAAGGTGGGAAAATCAGAAATGTCAAACCGTTTGTAACACCACACCTCTAGATAGTGCATCAAGAGGAGAATCAATCGGATACAGAGCGACGGATTGTTACTGAATCCCTCGAGTTGATTGTTCTGAGGAGCAGAGATGCAGGTGAAACTACGGTTTCAGTAACTAACCTTGAGGGAGACAAGAAACTTCGAACGTGATCTGTTGGGCTCGGAAGTTTCCTTACCACCATCCTGCGAACTGTCATTCAGAGCGTGGACAATGCGCACGCGAAGAACTTGCCCTCGAAAATAAGTAGCTTCTAGCACATCCTCCGGCGCAAGGCCTGTCTCACGCCTGGGTAGCCATGCTCGCAGTTCACCCAATCCAGACAGTAGCAAACCCCGTTCGCTGATCTTTACCACAAACGCAGCGAACAATGTCTGATCTTTTACACCACGCTGAACCCAATCGAACATTTCTTTGCTTCCGAGCAGAGGACATGACGCGTCAACCAGTCCACGTTTTGCTGTCAGAATCAATTTGTTTGCTCCCTTGTCCAGAGTAAGAACCTAGGCAAAAAAAGAGACGAAATGCATTCGAGAAATGGTTTCAGATCAGTTATAACCTTCGACGCCAAGTAAGGACTATAACTGACTAGCTCAGTCAATTAATTTGGCGGCTTCGAAGTCACCATAAAAACACCCTACCCTGATGGGCTCAGTGAAGTACAGTACAGTGAAGTACTCCGAGAAGTACACAGCAGAGTACATGTTTTGACGTAACACGCTTTTGAAAATGTCACAGCATCCAATGTCTGGAAAATTATGCATACTGATTGAGTGTCCACGATGAGAAAGCAAAACGCGACCAGCACAACCACTGAGATAAAGTTTGGTCAAGGGGGACAAAGCTACCAATTCAATCTTATGAGTGTCTGACAAAGGGTTGAAATTTGTCATTCAAACTAACTGAACGAAATGTCTGTGGAGGAACAAGCTGGAGCTGTAGCGCCAACCTCAATAACTCTGTTGGAATGGGTTCAGTTAGGCTTGGGAAAAACCGGTGTGCATCCACCCTAAGAAATTGCGATCAATCGAAAATTATCAGGGACAAGATGTGAAGGTCAGTGGGTCACGTAACTCCAATATCATTTGGTTAAAACATCACCACCATCATCATCATTGGCAGCAATGTCGAAATGGGAAGGCTAATGCTTCACTGCAGTACAATCATGTTAATTTATTTGACCAGAGCCCTATATTGGAAAGAAGAAACAAATAAGGCAGCGAGGGAGACCAGGGATAGCCTACCGAATACATCCGAGGTGTTTACATTTGCAACACTCAGTTAGACAATCTGGATAGAAAGTGACACCATGAACGTCACTGACAACAAAGCGTCCAACACCTCCAGCCACATATACAGAGAGTCGTCTGGACCCATGTTGCAATAACGCCCAAATGTTTTCCCAACATCCTTCATTCTCTTCTACCACCTCAAACTCTGTCCACCTCTAGGTTTCCGCCACTCGAACTTAGGTCAAAACATAGCGAGTACGTAAACGCCAGAACGTACGCGACAATCAATTTTCTGCCCACGTTGGAATTTCTCCGCCGGACGCTTCAACGGTATATCTGCAAGATGTAGATAAGGTATCAGCCCATTGAGTCTGTCCTCCGCACGAACAACAACGCCAGTTTTCGTGAAGCGGTTCACAACGGCCTAGAGAGTGGGGCGAAATTCAAACGTTAGTGAGAACACTGATATACACAGACCATGAAGCTAAAATTTTCGGATTTACTGGGAATACCTATTTAGTGTAGTGCTCTAGTTAAAACGAACAAACGAAGGTGTACATTTGCATCTAACAGGAACTAGAAAGACATCGTCCTATTGTGCTTTCTTAGTCCAATTTTTCCTACAGTAGTTTCAACCTGTAGCGTGACCGAGTGACAAGTTCTAAGTTGCTATTATGGTAAATTGCCGAACAGGTCAGGGTGAGTCAATAAGAACCCACTAATATGGACGAATAGTGAAGCAGCAGCGTTAGTTCTATTGAGCACTTTGTATGACAGTCGACAGGTAGACATGACATTCTCGATGAGGAATGCCACTGCGACGTGAACACTCAATTAGGGGAACTAGTAGGTGGTTCCAGCTGGGTTTCGAAGGGGTATCCCCTTAAGGGGTTGCAGTGGAAACTTTTTGTGTCACAAATGCCATTTTCCAGAACAGGATGTATCTTCTTGGTAGGCCCTCATGAAGAGATACCGTCGGGTTATCCACACCTGGACAGGGGTAACCAGGAAAGTCACACGTGGATTTAAACTGGGGCCTTTCCACTATGAAACTCGCACTAAGACGTCTGAAACATGACAAACTACAAACTCGAAGCGTCGAGAAAGAGTGGACTAAAAGAACCGGAACGCTCGATAATTAACAGGCGGACTCACGCTTATTAAGTCTCCAGGGGACAATTCTTCGATTGACAGAAAAGGTAGTTGTAGGAGTTTCCTGGAGAAGCAGAAGGGTGAAACAACAAAGATGTACAGTACCATGAACAATATGGTAACGAAGATAGTGCAAGCGGTCACCACATCTAACCGTTAAAGAAGCAGGTAGGAAAAAAATGAAATAAGATCATCGTTTAGCTGTAACATCCCTTCGGTGCCTAGGTGCCATGCCAACCGAAAGAAGCACGAAGATTGGAATACTGCCACGTTGCCGAAGCCTAGACAAGAGAAGTCGAGATGCAGAGGTCGGGTACGAACCACAGAACTTCCGGTCAGAAAATTCGCAATCCAACCACTGGGCAGGATGAATAATGAGGCAACCAATTACGCTTTGATGGGCGGATGCCACGAAAAACACTCTAAGACAGCACAGATGAATATTCGATGCCAGATTCGCATAACAAAAACGACCTCTATGGAGAAGCATACAATACGACTGGTTAAAAATATATAATCAAATTACAAAACCCTAATAGAATTGATCTAGCGGAAAGCGCTTTTGACAACTATATCACATTTATGTAAACTGGTGCCTTCCCCACTAATCCGAGCTCATCACAAGACTACATTTAACTAAATATACTACAAATAACTGTATGAAGAAGTCGAAGTAAAAGTGGGGGAATTCCAGATCAACTTGAGAGAACTAGTATTGTTACAGTGACATCAACAGCTGCAGTACCGGTGAAAACAACAGAACCGTTTGGGAAGTAAAATATGGGCATACTTTTTCATTGTGGCAATCGCAACGTCCTCCAACAGGTCATGGTCGATCACACGGCAGGTCACCTTTTGACCAGGGGCGAATTTGGATTTGAGGTTTTCGACTGCCAATTTGGTCGGTAGCTGGGCTCTCTGAAAACGAGGGATGAAGAATATGGAAAGATAGAGCAAGTGAATTTTTTTCTTTCACCGGCCTCAAAAATCTGAGACTAATGATACGTTGAAAACCTCGAAACCTAGCTACAAAGAGAAGCAGATTGCATGAACAAGAAGCGCTATGTTGTATATTTCAAACAGTTCCACACACAACCAATTATGGTTGAGCCCCAGTAAAGATAAAGTCCGATGGGATTCAGATAGCTTTTGGAGTTCGAGAATGGGAAGCCATCGCGAGTGACGTTTTTTCGTGTATCAGGGTAGCCCGGTTCTTCATACTTACAGGTGAATCACTGAGCTATGAGCTGATGACTTTCGAAAGGTATAAAAACGATGAATACATTTCCTAAGGAAGGACACGATGTGATACGCGTCGAACTAAAAATGAACAATCTTAAACAGGAACGAAAGGGTAAAAGGACACCCTGGAATGGATCGGATCAGATAAACAAAAACATGCAGCAGAAAATGTGGAAGATTGAGTCAAAATGTTCAACAAATGGCATCTTGGGTGCCGGAAAATCAGCTCATAGGATAAATATACTGTCCCAGTGCTTCTCATCTCTTCTCCAAGAAAAACACGAAAGGCCCTCATAAACCACATAAATCAACCTAGAAACTCAACCGGTTTTAAAAGCACTGACTAGTCAAACAAAGGAAATGCAATATGAAAGATCGCCAGTTTGGAGATTATGCTGCTATGGATGAAAAACAGGCAATCACACGAACCAGTGACCGTAAATGATAGAACATACCCGGACAACAGCTTGTAGGGTCTCCGAACCCGGGACTGAAAGATGTATTGTCCGTTTATCAACGCGTTCGATGACAGCATTACCCAACCGCATACCGATCGGCAGTTGCTTACATATAGTGGTGCAAGAGGATGTGTGAAGAAACGAAGACGGAAGTAAATGGGGCAACAACGAACCGGTCAGTTGTTTCGTCCCCGGATCGACTAAGATCAAGCAAACGAGTACCTTAAGGACAGAAGGCATGAGAAAGCGTGGAGGTCACGATATGCGCACAAAACACAGCCATCAGAGCCAAGAATGACAACTACATGCACAGTGTACCTGAGTTAAACACTGCTGATGGCTGTGGTGGAAATGACTAATTAGTTCCTGCTAACCATCCCACTAAGAAGTAGAAATAATGGTGAGTTCACGGAAGCCTAAATAGGTAGTGGCTGGGAGCCAGTCAAAGCCGGATTATGCATCCAAATTGTGCCTGAATTGGTTGATTGTTGTCACTGTTCATGTGACCAGAGAAAATGAGTCAAACAATAGGAATAGTTTGTCCCATAGGCAACCATCACGTCAACACATTGGGAAAAACCATTGCCAACCTACCTTTTGCGGGGAAAGTGACGTAGCACGGGTAACCGGATCTTTCGTCATTCAACAATGTTGCTCTGATTTTTCCTTTCTATCCGGATTGCCTGGCTAAAGGCTGAAGGGGTGTTTCTGGTAGGCCAGAATTGGGCTCACTTCTTGTTGAGATTCGATCTGATTTGTACAGGTGGAGAGTGGTCAACGCTAACATCCGAACACATCACCGATCAACCCGAAGGATCATGATCTGGCCCGCTACTTCAACCCACTGGTTTGAGTTGCCAGTTTATACCGTTTAACCATAATAACACGAGGTACAGTGAATGGCCATTCTCCTTGGTCTCAGTTCACAGTTGCATTCGGCAAATTACATGTCCCGAACAACAACGCTGAGTCTATTCACCAGTTTGTTGTTTGTCTTGCTCTTGACTGCGATTTAAATCCTCTGAATCAGCTAGCAGATTTATCTTTAGTTCCCTAAATACCTATCCTTCTGTCTAAAGCATAAGGACTGTGCTTACACCCACTTCTCACCATGTCACGCAATAAGCCTTCCTGGGTTCCTTCGGAACTAACCTTTGGTTACTTTGGTTGAGGCTCTCTTGTTCCCCTTATGTTAAACACTTTCGTTGTCTTTACCATACCCTTAATTAAAATGGTGCTTGAAAACATGCTCTATGAGAACAGTCTCTACTCTGACTTCACCGCTGAAACCAACAATCTTGGTGAGGTAACGTACGGAGTTATGAACAGTTTACTCACGGAATGACCGAAAGATTCGTTCGCCACTCCATGTTACGATGTCGGCCTTTGAATAAAGAGATATGGATCCAAAAACCACAAAAATAACTAAACGTTTCATGCAATTTCAAGGTCCGAATATGCCACATACGCCGTTCAATGATTCTCATCCTCGAACAACCCTCTGTCCTATTCCTCAGTGAAACCCAAATCTAACAATCTGGCGACATTACTATATCCAACTTCGCCATCTTTTTCCGTTAAATGGTTAAATGCATTCGCACCCAGTCTTTCCTCCCCATTTCATATGTTTTTGAACTAAACACCTACGTTCCTGATTTTTGACACCTTTCGACGTAAGGTAGTTCTTTTGAGTTTAGCGGCCACGGATCCCTCTTTTTTGTTGGACATTAACTGCAAACACGCTTCACTTTTCTTCCTTTTCTACGAGGCCACATTTTTTCTATGGTCAACTCCTTAACTTCGCTTATCTTAGTTCCAATCTGAATCCCTGACCTCGATGACACTTCACAAGTCCTAGACTTACCACTGACTTAACTCACCTGATTACATAGTAACCCCTTCCATCTCCGTTTATTATTCACATCACTATCTTATCAACCTATCTCCCTTACTTTTCCCTGCAAAAACTACTCTGCTTTTTCGTTGTATATTCTGAATATACTTTTGCTGAATAGGGTGCTGGGCGGCTACTGTTTTGGCCCCTAATCTTCAGATACTTTGATTATTGCTGGAAAACTGATGAGTGCTCCTTCTGATGGCACCGACTGATCTAGCCCTAGTTTTTTTCAAAAAGGGGAAGCAATAAACCGCCGAATGACTCAGACGCATCCATTTCCCTCGCACATGCTCACTGATTTGGCAGGCGTAACGTTTGTCCGTCTACCATCATCATCGTCATCATCACATCAGTGTTCAACACCGATGCTTCGCTGCCGTACAACCATGATTTATCTGAAAGCCTTATTGTGAAGGAAGGAATAAAGGCGGATGGAGGAGGAGTGCTGGCTTATCACAATCATTCCGAGGTGCCTACACCTCCAGACATTTACGCAGGCAATTTGGATAGGAACAGCAAGAATTCCACTGGCAGCCATATCTTGTAGTGTCTCAAACCAGGTGCAGCTGGGATCACGCGGTCCCCATACTGAGGGGCGAGTAGCACCGACAGCAGCAAAGCGTCTCGTAATCTCCTTCAAACCCCACTGCCAAGTCGAGTTGGCCGCCTCTCTGCTTAAGCCAATCTGAGTTGGGCAAGGAAAAAAGCACTCTTTTGGGCAAATGATGGTTAGGCAGACGCAACACTTGTCCCAACCAACGCAGCCTATGGTGCTGGACACATGCTTCAATGGAAGTACCCGTTGCACAACCGAAAACTCACTGAGCTACCTCGAGCTCAGTGGGCAGGTGGGATAAAAAAAGTTCAATATTGGTGGACTGCTGTTGTAGGCTCCCCCGGAACAAGCCACGTTGATTGTGCATTGTTTCCAAATACAATGGTTTTAACGGTATATTCTGGGTGGTGGGTTGAAGATCTTAGCAGATCTACGCTCTCATCGGTGACTCGGATAACGGCAATCTGAAGGAAGTCATCAATCGCAAAGCTGGACGTCCTTGACATATTCCATCTGAAGAAGTGTTTGTACACAACCGGAGCGTGCCACCAGGGTGCTTACGAATTTGAAGAGCACACTAGTCTTCATCAAGCACTTTCAGAGTGGTTCGATCCACGAAGCCGACGAAGGTATGAATATCCATAAATACTACCACTGTGGGAACATGCACCCTCTCTACGGCTCACGAGTTCACTTGAAGACGAGTGCGCTAATAATAGCAATTGTAAGTCTTCAAAGTAACCGATATTACAGCAATGCTCTGGTGGTTTGAGGTATTTGGACGTTGATCGTTCGCAAAGGAGCTTGACAAACATTCCGCTACATGTTCTTGGGTCTGAATTTTCGAAAAAAAGATTTGCCAGTTGGTCGCACAGCGCATAATCCTCAGCTTCGAGCAGTCCGGGTAGTGGATTATTTTTACCGGAGACTCTAAAGCCTTTCACAGAGCTAAGGACAGGTGGAGGGGAACAGACAAAAACCTAGGATAACACTCAGTAGGTGTTGCCGATGGAGGACGAGATAAATGGGATTTGAATGGAGAATAGAATTGTTATTTTCAAGAATCGGCTTGACGATGTCTATCAGCTGTGAGCGAGGGTGGTTCCTCTGACTTGTCAAGGTTCAGTGAACAGATTGGTTTGAATGACTATCCAACGTAGCCCCAGCATATTTCACCTCTTTGATTCACGGTTCTGACCTCACCATTTAATCTCCTTTTTTGAAACGCTTAGCAAGCCGTTGTATAACTTAGCGCTATGCTTGGTGGTATGTCGTATTTGCGGGGATCGTTTTACGCCAGTCCGAAAAATCCAAGAGCTAGCACAGATCTAAGGTCCGCACCGTCCGTCACCTCAATTACAATTCTCCCAGATTAGCGTGGCCCAAACTTGATTAGCGTTCAGGGTCCATCAATGCATCCTGGGTTGCTAGCAAGAATGCGTTGAAAAGCACCACCAGATTGAGGTTGCATCAATTTAGGCATCGGTTCGTTACAGTCGGTGTGAACATGGCCCGCACAAATCGGTGTGATGCGCACACGTACTCCAACACGAGCGATAAGACTTCACAGGACCGCACCACCGAAACTGATTGCGAGCACTGGATGATGGACGAAAGGTGATCTTTCCGGTGTCAAAAATTCGACCTTACCAGAAGTGTTTATGGTCCGCCAACAGGCAGGAACCAACCACTATTATCACTCGGGTATTCCGGCATCTAACTCTCCGAGACCGATACACACTGGAGAAGTATGAAGCCGGGTGTAAAACTTGCCATAGCCCGAATCCGTACTACAGTCAGCCGATGCTTATGTTTAAATAAGTAAAAGACTTATTTCTGATGCACAATATCCATTTATTCTGGTTGCCGCTTGACGACTCAACGCCTCTATTTACGAATACCCATTCAAGTAGCACCGGCTCGACGATTACGTCCAGAGCTATCCTCACAGGTGAGAAGGGGCACCGAACTTCCAGGAAGGTGTGCACAGCAAATTATGTTGGAAATTGAGGAGTTAGGTCTTAAAAGAACTGCACAGGAACAACACAACACCACCGCACCTGGGTGCTGAGTAATTCTCCATTTTTCCGCTTTCTCAGCTGTGCGGCAGTTAAAACAAGGCAAATATATCAGGAGGATGAAAGAACGATTCATGTCAGTCGGTTATACCAGTGGTGAGTGCAGCTCAAAAATCTGAAGTCCGATGAAATAGCTCCCTCAAATGTCGAAGAAATGAGAGTTTTCCGGTCAAGTTGTCAGCAATAAAAAGTACAGTTATCTTCTGTGTGTCATATTGCCATGTTTACCAGTAGGTGTCCATCACGCCATAGAACAAGAGTCCAAAGGTGAGTTGCACTACCCAGTGCTTGTGTTATTGCATACCTAAAATTGTGAGCGAGGGACACTTCATAAGCCCAAATTTAACACTGAAGATGCGAGTCCGAGAGCACCATGTAAAAGAATTGCTCACACACACATGATTTCAACTGCTTGATCAGCGTCACGCACAAAAACGATCAAATATCGCAGTCTTCATTGAGTGTCGGTGTGCCTTCCATTCCGCAGATACATTGACCTTCCTACATATCCTGGGAAAAACTAACAACACGAACACCACTGACACGGATCAGTAGACATTTCTTGCAATGTATCCAGCCAAGAGCAGCACGGGTCCAAGGGACGCCATCCCGAAAGGCGTACCGCAGCAACAACATCGAAACTCACCACAATCTCCTTCACACCCTTCTGTCAAGTCATGCGTTGTCCACCTCACGGTTTTTGCCGTCCAGAAGGAGGCACGGAGAACAACACTCGTCTTGGAAGACGGTGTTTTGACATGCGTAGAACACAACTGAGCCATCGCAATCGATAGTGCTGGATGTTTCATATGAATAAAGTATCCGTTGCACAAAGATCTTTTAATCACATCGTTATGAATCTGTCGACGCCATCCAACACCAGCAAAGCAATTGAGGTGTCGATAGTAAAAATCCTGAAGATCCCTCATATCTGTCCGCAAAGGCTACGTCTCGTAACCACATAATACAACGATACAGCAAAAAAAAACAACAAATCGTTCAGCTGTAGCGCCCTTTCGGTGCCTAGTTGCCATGCCACCCGAAGGAAGCACGAGGGCTGGGATACTGTCAGGTTGCCCAAGCCTAGACAGGGGAAGTCGAGTGGCGGAGGTCGGGTTCGAACCACGGACCTTCCGGTCAGTGAATTCGCGCCCTAACCACTTGAGCCATCTCGCCCCTTTACTACAGCCTGGTACACTCGACCCTTGAGACCCAGTGATATGACCATTTCATGTGACAAGTGACGCCAGCTACCAAACGTGGTTCGGCGCTTTGAAATTCGTGCACCGACTTCATCAGATACACTTCCGTCAGAGCTAATACAATTACCAAGGTATGTGAAATCCTCCACACCCTCCGGTGGTTTTTTTTGAAGTGTAAGGGCTATGTTCATAGACTGTACTTTCTGCTCTGCACCTCGAATGTGCGAGACGCATGTCAAAATATGTTATGAAGGTGTCCAGTTCATTCATCAGAACTTGCGCTTCACCTTCACCTTCGAAAACGAGGGAGATGTCCTCTGCGTACTCCAAATCAACGAGGTTCTTACCAGCAACAACTTGAACACCCGGGTTCCGAAAAACCTCCATGGTTTGCCTCATTATTGCGCCAGTGAATTTGAACATAAATGGAGAGACTGGACATCCTTGTCGGACACCACTCTCACAGGCCCAGAATTATAGGAATATAGGGATCAGATTATGTTCAAAGTTCTGCCATATATCCTGTTGAGTAAGTATGGTTAACAACACTGGCCGATCGACGGAAACGAACCCACCCTTGAAGTCAAAGAACACCAATATTGTGGGTTTTCTGTACATATAGCGGTGCTCTAAAATTTGACGGAGTGTGAAGATGTGGTCGACACAGCCTCTACCTAGTAGAAATCGCGATTGATGCTCACAGGCCAAGCATTCGTGCGCCGCCGTAAGACATAGAAGAATCAGTGACGCCAGAAACCTTGTTTCAACATAAATCAAACTAACACCCCTGTGGTTAGCATACAGCCTCTACCTAGTAGAAATCGCGATTGATGCTCACAGGCCAAGCATTCGTGCGCCGCCGTAAGAAATAGAAGAATCAGTGACGCCAGAAACCTTGTTTCAACATAAATCAAACTAACACCCCTGTGGTTAGCATACTCACTGCATCCTTTTTGAAAATGGGCACTATTATCGACTCATCCAAATTATCTCTTTCTCCGCGATAGACTCAAATAGGGTAGACAAGCAACTGAAGATTTCACCACCAATATTGAACAGAGCAGGTGGAAACTCGTCAAGGCCGGGAGCACGTTGACGCTTGAGTAGAGATATACACTCGGACACTTCTGATGTTGAAGACAGCTTCATATTCAGTCTGACTTTCTGTTGAAGGCCAGGATTCCGGATTTTAGATAGCATTTGGCCAACTCAATCGCTCTTCGCAGTACTGTACCTAGCGGTCCAAACGTTCTCTTTCAGTGCATATCACAGAGCCATTATGGTCCCTGATAGTTTCGCCGAAAAAAGACTTCCGAGGACCAGCCGAGCGAATCAAGGGGAACAGCCTGCGGACGTCTTCAATATTTTGCCTATTCCATTTCCTTGGCCTATTGGATCCACCAAGTCTCACCGTCAGTAAGAACACTAAGTTTTATCTGGCGTCGGATGATCTATCGGGTTGTGTGTTTGCAGTCAGGAGGAAGGTGTCGCCGACCCTCCAGAATCGTTCAGCTGTAGCACCCTTTCGGTGCCTAACTGCCATGCCACCCGAGGGTTGCAAGAGGGCTGGTATAATGCCAGGTTGCCCAAGCCTAGACAGGGGAAGTCGAGTGGCGGAGGTCGGATTCGAACCACGGAACTTACGGTCAGTAAATTCGCTAACTAACCACTTGGGCCATCTCGCCCAACCTCCAGACGAGCCATGGTCCTATCAGAGATCCGATGTTTGGATGAGGTTCGCTGGGTTGCACGCAAACGGAAGTTCCAACTCTGAGAAGCACCAGGGATATCTGTTGGGAGTGGCTATTAATATCCGACATCCGATCGTCCGGCAGGCGTTCGAGGGGACTCTGAAAGTTTCGTTTGATTTCGGGGTCCATTAATTTCTCAATGGCTGGGCGAAGTGTGCGTTTTGCGTAGAGCTGAAAGGCGCAATGAAAAACAGCAACGCACAAGTACATGTTAGGAGTCCATGCTAGTATTCCAGAAAAAGCGGCAGGTAGTCGTTCAGTTGCGCACCAGCTGTAACTACCAACGAACGGAGGCAATAGGGCTGGGATACTGCCACGTTGCCCAAGTTGAGATGCAGAGACTGGGTTCGAACCACGGACCTTCCGGTCTGTAAGCTAGGGCATTAATCACTGAGCTATCAACCATCACCACTGGTAACTGACGGCGACTAGGTCAATTTGAATTCGGGACTGATTCATTGGTAGGCACCACATTGTCAAACGATTTCTGCTGTTCCGCAAACGGGTACTGCAAACTAACAGTCTGTGATCGGCACATATCTGAAGAAGACAGTTTCCGTTGTTCGTGCTCCTCGTATCTAACCAAAGACCACCAATCAATTGAGCCTCGGTACCGCCTAGTCTACCCATCTAGGCGTTTACGCCAATCACCAACCTAAACCGTTAAAGAAACTGTCTTTGTCAGATTCAGAGCTACGGTCCGTTGTAGCACAAACAAGAAAAACAAGTTGCGATGAACCTGTTTCTAGAAATCTTCTCACAGGTCTTGCCAAACCGGCCACGCAGAGGCAACTGCGTGGCGCGCAACCGAGGCCTCCGTGTCACCAGAGCAGCGCAGTCTGAACCCAGAAGAGAACGGGGGCGGTTAGTTCAAGTGCTGTACTTGCGTACTGCATCCTTTTTTCTGAAAGATAGCATAGCAATGTGGATGGAACTCAGTGAAAGAGCAAGAGCCACCTGTTGTGCTGCAGGTTCAAGTGTGCAACTTAAGGCAGCTAAGCAGACCGGTTTACAGGGTTTGAAAAGTGTTTAGGGTTGTTACTTAATTCAGACGTACAGAAGCTGCAGCTGAGCGTGATGCACGGCACTGCAGTCAATCCTAGTGCTTAGACATGCTAAAAGTGCCATAAAACTTGGGGCAAAGAAGAGGGAAAACTTAAAAGTGTAAGAATGGAGGCATCAGCAGTAGCATGTTTTCGTTTACCCACGCTGCAGTATGCAGCAAGTAGGGCGTGGTGACACCGCGTGACAGCCGATGTGCAATGAGACAATGTTCAGTCGATCATGGTGGTGCGTTGACTGGTATACTGCCAGAGCACCCGAACATAGACAGGAGAACATTTAGGGCCCTCACCCAAAGCCACTGACTAGAAACCTGACCACAAGGCAGCTGTGCCTGGCGGGAAATGCAAGCGCATTACCACGCATGTTCTAACCCCGAACATGGAGGGCCAGGATAATATACTGGTCAGACTTCTAACAATTCATCAACCTGGCATGAGAGACTCTATGTGATGCATTAATACCACCCAGTATGGCTCAAGGGATCACGGAGGCACACAAACCATGGTAAGGCCCAGTCTCTTTGTGACGAGTGCTCAACTTGGGTCGAGAAAAGTCGATGCCATGATGCGAAACGTCCACCCACCAGTTAACTGCTCATTATGGTATAGGTGTGCCCGGGCGGCGATGGAAGGCTTTAGCGGACCCCCCAGAGGGGGAGAGATGGCCCAAGTGGTTAGAGAGCGAATTTACTGACCGGAAGGTCCGTGGTTCGAATCCGACCTCCGCCACTCGACTTGACCTGTCTAGGCTTGGGCAACCTGGCAGTATCCCAGCCCTCGTGCTTCCTTCAGGTGGCATGGCAGCTAGGCACCGGAAGGGCGCAACAGCTGAACGCTTTTTTTCAGAATAACTGCTAGGTAGGACACTGGCCCATAAGACAGTGGAGAGTTTGCTGGGAACCATTATGAGAAATGTAGGCCACCAAGAAATGAATAACATAAAATGTATCCACAAAATGGTCAACCCATAGCAAAAGGTATGAGGTACTCACTTCCATGCCTATTCTGTACTCGTCCTCAGAGCCTCTGTAGTGGGCGCGGTTAATGGATATAAGATAGTCCGAAAACTTGGCAACAAGGGTTGACCCCACTTTTTTGTGTACGGTAGCACGCAGCCAAGTGCCCGGAGTCAAACATCCGAAATGAACGGGTGCGGCTGGGTCCAACTGACATGCAGGTAAAATTGAATATCTTGAGACATACCACAAGGTCTGAAGGATTGTCTAGCTGAGTGGTCACCCTGAGGACACGCATCGTGTCGGATGTAAGAAAAGTGATATTGTCCGAGACAACCGGATAGAAGGTCATCACAGAACCTAAATATACCTTTTCTGCCAGGAATCGAAGTTCACGAACAATCGTCATTTACCTGTGGTGAGTGACTTCGGAAGGAAACAACTCAGCCCCTGAATCCCTGTCCCAATAGTGTATCCGTGGTCTTCTTCGGTATCAACAGATCCAGAAATATGGGTTCGCGCCCTTATATGCTTCCTCGTGATCCCCTTATTGACCAATTCAGGGAAAAGAGACAATTCCGACAAGTGCTTCGAATGATCAGAAGCCTGAGAAGACTGGACACTCGGAACGGCTTTTTTCACATAACACCGTACTAGCTGCCCAGTGTGGAAAAGATCTTCCAAAGCTGTCACACTATCCTAAGAAATATATAATACAGTGAAGTAATCAAAATTACATCAATCTCGCCTGAATCAACCATTTTCTTCACCAACGCGGAGTAGCTGCTACTAATATCATAAATATTTACCCTCCCGATTTCTCCATGTGGGAGGCATACATCCAAGTAGAACTTCGCGACTGTTTTGATTCTGCCCAGCACCAAGTCCTCTGTCTGCATCTTGACCAGCCGAAAAAGTGATGGTAGCGTAGAATTTCAACACTTGCGGTTCTGGCTTCAGTTCAGTAGTTCAACCACACAAGTCAGTTCACAAGCTTGACGAGCGGTGCAGGATACGCAAGTGCTTTTTTCGAGGTAACCAGCCTCCGGAACTCCAACAAGGTCTTGGTGGTATCTGTGGGTTTCGAATTTAGCCGGCTGTATGATAGTGGTGGGGGCTGAAGCAATGTTTTCTCCCTCTGCAATACGAATGATGTTTTCTGTGAGAAGGAAAGGCGGTACACATCCATTCAACTTCGCTGCGTAGTTACGATCAGGCACTGCGATAAAAATGCGGTGCAACTTATTCACATGAATTTTTCAGTGGGAGGGCTACCGGGTGTCACGAATAACGTGTTGCGTCTTGATGATGCCTTATCAACTAGTGCTTAGGGATGGCCAACGTACCTGTGATCAGTATGCGATCAGGGACTTACTCAACCAGTGCACGCTACTGTAGCGTGCAGCCGTTTTTAGCCTTCCCTGACTATCCTTGACTGTATCTGCTTGTGCGTAAACATGTATCATAGCCAGGTTTTGAAATTCATATTTTTATATCGCACTATCTACATGCAGTTGTTTCTGTATTGCATACAACCAGTTGGCTGTGGTTGCCAACACGGTACATACTCATGCAACCATCAAACGTCATGCTCTCTCGTTTCCCCCGGCACCTGACATGATGCATTCGCTAGCCTTTATCTATTCAAACCTTTTACTGGGTTGCCACTGGCACGGCATTTTTCGTGGGGGAAGAATCTACTGGCTGTTGGTCCGGTATGCAGCGTTAAACTAGATATGTATGGCTCAGTGACCAAGTGAACCATGGCCGGTGGCAAGAAACTGCTCATAGATGATGAGCTTGTAGGAATCATATGCATCGGTGTGAGTTGATCCGGCATGGAAGAAACGCGTCTTTGTAACTAGCTACAGGTCGACTGGTCATGTCGAAAAATTAGCCGTCATTTAGTTGTTGAGTGTATCTGTATGTATGTACATGCTTTGTACAATTTTGTTTGATTATCAGTAGAACTGACTGGCAAGAAGCATTCAGTTTTTACCTCGGGACACGTAATGGCTGACTGAGCCATTCAAGAGGAGAATAGAAGTCATTCAATTGATTGTTTATAGTCATGCAGCCAGGGGAGCAGGATAGAGGGTTCGTGGAACCTTTTTCTCTAAACAAATCAGCACAAGGGAGACTTGACTGCGATGTATACTGTGGGTGAAGGTGACTGCACGGGTGACCTTGCAGGTATGCCCGTGAGAAGGTTAATAAACCGCGAGATTTGAGATTGGAAGAGACGGTAATTGCGGATGAGGCGCTATGGCAGTCGGTGGTATTTCGTGAGAAGAGCTCATGAAAGAGTGGTCCTTCTGGATGGGATAAGTTCCGACTAATTTTGTCGCTTTCCCCAGAGCATTATATAGCATAATCACTAAGCGTCTCAACCGCGAAAAATGAACATGACAATGTTTGGAGGAGGGAAGTGGGAAGGGGAAATGAGTTCGATCTGTCGAGGTGAATTCAAGATGGCGAAAAATCAACATTCTGGTAAGCTTTTCGAGGAATAAATGTACAATAACATCGAAGAAAACCTAAACGCAATCTAGATGGCGAGATCTTTCTGGTAGTCAACGCATGTGGTGTTCTGTTTCTGGAGGATGACTGCAGAACCATGCCACAGTATGAAGGTTCGTTAATACGTGTTCGGTTTGTGAAGCGGATGAGTGGAAGATCGTTGGTCTGGAACCAATAGCAGAAGTCACTCGTCGGTTGAGATGGTCATAAGACTATGAGGCGTACTACAAAGCGATCGGCGCAGAACGGATAATTCTACTTTTTGCGGACGACTTGAAATCCTGGAGTTCCAATGCCAGTGCCATCCAAATGGATATCGACTCTGTCAATTCACGGATTCACGGATTGATACACAGGATCGAGGCTTTTGCCCAAGTTTCCCGGGTCGGTTTTGTTCTTGTCGGTCAGTGGCTGTCGTTC
>NW_008751837.1:128713-129438 GCF_000715545.1 Opisthorchis viverrini
GGTCGTTGGACTGGCACCTTCCTCTGAATGATGAAAAGTACTTCCATATGTCGTTTGGAGGGGATTCAGCGAATGTCTTTGTTAGGCATGGTGAAAAGGAACCAGAAAACATCATGAGGATAGATGCCAAAAAGAATTTGGGCATCTGGGTCTCCTCAAACTTGTCTTTCTCACCGCACCATGAGAAATCGGCCCAAAAGGCACTCGCCATTTTACGGATGATCCGACACACCTTCTCCCGTATAACTCGCATTGAATTCCAAACGCTCTATGGAGCCTACGTCAGACCACTCCTGGAATACGCCAACCAAGTTGTCTAATCAGGACGCACGAAATACGTCACCCTCATTGAGCGTGTCCAGTGGGCCGCTACGAGAGTGGTTGCGGGCCTCAAATCCGTGGACTAAGAAACGCGTCCCTTATGCGTGATTTCTTTCCACTGGAGTACCGTCGCCTCCAAGGGGACCTAATTCTCACTTATGCCCTGTTTGAACAAAGCTTTGCCAGCAGGTTTCTCACCGTTGACCCAGCAAACACACGGTGGGGACATAGTGAGAAAATTTTCAAGCTCAGAGCACACACATTCATTAGACAAAACTTTTTTTCATTTCGGGTAGTAGCTGAGTGGAATGACTTTCCTCCGACGGTTGTACACGCTCCTTCTCGAACCCAATTTAAAGCACTATTAGACATTTATTTATGCGAATCCTCGCGCTGGCGAGCAT